>NC_133371.1:24075953-24106180 GCF_049309525.1 Garra rufa | reverse complement strand
CTGTAATAATCAGTATCACATCGGCCCTGAAAAACTCATATTGGTTGGCCTCCCACAATTTAATTTTTTAATTGGTATATTTTAAATATATTTATTAAAAAATTTACAAATTTAACTATAAATTAGCACATACTTATAAATAAATACAACGGAATAAGAGTTGTTATCGGCAATTATCGGCACCGATATAAAGTAATTTTATGGTTATCGTTATGTCATTTTCAAAACTGATTTACCGATAAAATAAATTCAAATGCATTTAAAGAAAGTTTTTGTCAGAGCTCTTGTTATTCCTAATTTTGCATTAATTTTCAGTTTTACACCCAGACATATATTGGTTTAAAATATCGGTTATTGATCTACTTGTTTTGTAATAATCGGTATCGGCCCTGAAAAACATATTGGTCAACCCCTACAATTAAACTTTTTAATTAGCATATTTGAATATATTTGTTAATAAATGAACATATTTACCTATAAATTAACATATATTTATTCATAAATATAATTTAATAGGGGTCGACCAATTATCTGCAACGATATTAAGCATTTTTATGGTTATTCATATGTCATTTTCAAAACCGACTTGCCGATAAAATTATTTAAAAGCATTTAAAGCAAGTTTTTGTCAGAGACCGTGTCTTTCTTAATTTTGACGTTAATTTTAATTTTTAAAACAGACATGCATGTCGGTTCAAAATGCTGGTTATCGGACTACTTGATCTGTAATAATTGGTATCGGCATAGGCCCTGAAAAACACATATTGGTAGACCCCTACGATTTAACTTTTAACAGCAGCCATAATTCAAACCTTTAGTGTCACATGGTCATTCGGAAATCATTTTAATATGCTGGTTTGGGACTCAAAACCATTTCTTATCATTTTCAATATCGAATATTTAGACATTTTTCCAGAATTTTTTTTAATGAATAGAAAGTTAAAAAGAACAACATTTATTTAAACTGTATCAATTATCAATTTAATGTTTCTCACATCAAAATTTTGAATGGTAGTGTATTATCATCATTAACCACTTGAGTGACATCTGGATTGTGCAAAAATATAGTATCGGACATACATATTTTTTAAACAATAAAAAATTTGGAAAGAGACGCACAACACATATCAATACAATATCAATTATAGGCAATGTTTTTTTAAATTATATAATATTTAACTGTGAATATTAAATATTTTGATTATTAGAATCTGCAACCCATTTTTGGGTTTCAATCCACCATAAAAACACTGTCTCTAGCTGTTTTTATTGATACAACTGCAGTTGGTTTAAATGTAACCTGGCCCGCACTTTATAAATGTGGTTAAGAATAACATGGAAGTTCCCTCAGTAGCTCCAAAACTCCAGCCGTGAGGGAGTGATGGAGTGAAAACGAGAAACAGAAAAAGAGAGAATACAGGGTACATTACATTACGAGAGCTGAGTCAGCTGCTGTCCGGTTAGACTTACAGGTCTGTTTCAAATCCCATCAGGGAAACCGTCAACATGGTTTACAGCCAGGAAACAATCAATGGAGGTGAACACAGTTCCCAACTCTCTCAGATCCCCTCTTTTGCTCACAAAAACACAAGTATACAAACACACACACACACACACACACACACAAAGACACCAGTACGGACACTTGTTGGTAAGAAAAGGCCAGGCGGAAGGGGATTAGTCGACTAAGCTACTAAATCTGGCAAGCGCCCAGTACTAAATGGGTTAAAGTACACCCTCTACCTCCTAATCTCACACACACACACACACACACACACACACACACCTAAAGCTTTGCCATGCTAAAGCAGGCCTGCCTCTTCATCAAAGGCCCTTTTATAAGGCGACTAGGGTCAGAAACATACCGGCGTATGGGTCCCACACACAAACCCACACATGCTCGCTCACTTCCTTGATCCCAGGTGTTGTGGTTTTTACTAGGCAGCTGGAACGGTTCCTCTTCCCCTCTCTTTTGTTTTCTCTCACTCTCAGGCTAAACAAGAACTATAATCAACACTGACACAAACTCATTTATAACTAAAATGTTCAATTTTAGTAAGGTGAAGCTGAATGTACTGCACCAAATTTTAAAATCGAATTTTCAGGACTTACTATACACCCTATCATTTTGAAAATCGGTATATATTTGGTTGCCATAGTAATGACTTCAGTGTCAGCATGATGCCAGAGGCACTTTGAGGAGAGTTGCTATCATAGCGGAAAAAGATGGAATGATGGAAAACTGGAATTTTTTTTGTGTACTGTGACATACTCGTGACACTGAGATGCTGAGCTCACGAGGGACATGAGATCTATTATGGCATTACTGTATATCACAACTTGATCTAATGATGAAAATGTACCTGTGGGAAATTTCTAGCAAGATGCAAAATACATACTGCCATGTACGTTTCATGACACATGTTAAATGTCCACTGAGTGGCACTAAAAGAGTGTTTGTTTTTTCCCCCCCGGAACAGATGAACGTACATGGTACGTTTTATGTGACGTTGTTTTGTACATGTAACCGCAGTTATGACTTTAATATGTCCGTTGAGTTGTGCTATAACTAATGCTCCATGACGTTTTAAAACAATGTACCATCTGCACTACTTCCTAAACCTACCCTACGATAGTACAGAAGTGAATGTGACGTAAAAATGCAATTGCAAGCATGCCGATTTAGCTTGTTTTTCGTTCTCTCATCTTTCAGCTCTTTCATAAGAGACTTGTTTTCAAAACATTAAAGGGGACATCGGATGCCCATTTTCGACAAGTTGACGTGATTCTTTAAGGACATACCTTGGTTAAAATTCTTCAGAGGTCGTGTAAAACGACACCCTTTTTACCTTGTCAAGAACAGTTCTGTTTACAACAAGCCTTTTCGGTGCATGTCTCTTTAAATGATAATAAGCTACTGCTCACACCGCCCCTCTCTTTTGCTTTTGTGTATTTGGTGGCACGTTAACATCAAAAACAAAACAAATCCACTGCGTCCTCAGTGGCTCTGACGTTGGGAGAAAATGACAACTCTTATGTTCACTTTTACATCTAACTCCAAAACACCTGCATTGCTTACGAAAAATTGTTTTTGCTACAGCTGCTCGAGCACTGAGAAAATTGTGAACAGCGCACATCTGGCTGAGGCCAAAAAATATTCTAATATGGTCCAGTCTATCAGTGGTCACGGGCTGGACCTGAGTAGTATGATGTCATACTGCTCAGAAAATCAAAAAAGCTTGAAAATTTAGACCGTTTAGGTTTTTTGGGGATTAAAAAAAAAAAAACGTAAATGTATTTTTATCATTGTAGGGTGGTTGTGTACACAACTTGCTAAGACACATTTATATGCAAACACACTGCAAAAGTGAATTTTGCATCTGATGTACCCTTTAAAAAAATGTTACAGACTTCAAAGTCACTTTTATGACCTAACTGAAGGAAGTCAACATGAAATGGCATTTGTAACATGTAGGGCTGCCCCTTAATAGTCGACTAAAGGTCATTGCACATTGAGTCCAACATTTTTTTTTTTTTTCGTTTTTGTGTATTCTTCATCCTTTCTTATCAAAATGCTTGCTACGGATGCGAAAATGCAGAAAATCGAACCTTATTCAAATTTATTTTTTAACGTGCGAAAATTTCGGACAAGAGGAGGCTTGTTGACCAAAATTTTATTAGTCGCAGAAAAAAAAAATCCACAGGAAGTGGCGAAGTCACACAGTCCGTGATGGACAGATTGTTAACGGCTTGTCTATGTGGTAATATAGTACATCGGGCAGGACATCCAAACGCTCACCTATCATTCATAGACCTCAAATATGGCTTTTCATCTGAAATATAAGTAGTAGCAACTTTACATGGCTGCTTAGTCTAATGTTAACCAAGAAAAATGTGCGCTATTGAAGTGTCTGTGCGGAGTGTGGAAGCTGAATAGAAGCGCACTTACTGCATCACAGATGGAGCTGCTGGTGTGGTCAATTGCTCCTAATAAACTCTGTCTTTTTTGGTCATACAGATAAAAGTAATACACCTTCAGAATCTGTAAAGTCTCTACGTTTCTTTGTGTGCACTCACAATAACAACAAAACGTTGTGCTTTTGTAAAAAAAATGAAAGAAAACAGCATACGCATTTTTTCTGCCATCTCAGTCTCTGTGAACTAGAGCGTGAAACTTTGAAACTCTATGTATTCTTGCCTTACAGACATGAAAAATATATCTATAGAAAAGTGAAATGTCTACTTTTAAATGAAACAATTCAAATAGAAAACAAATATTCTTAGATTATGGGATTCGTATGAAACATGCATACAAGCGCATCTGCGGAGATTACGAGTTTGTGTCGCTGACTTAATCTCTTAAGCGGAAAACAAAGAAAGCACTAGTTGATCATAAATTATTAAAACGTTTATCTGCCAGTGCGCTGTGGCAAGCTTTCTTTGCGTGCGCTTAAGCACCTATTAGGCTGTGTAGGCAATTAAAGGCTCATTATTATTATTTATATGGTTTATTAAATAAACGTGCAACTAATAGTCGAATAATGCTTTAAATGAATGACTACCAGTCGACCAGAAAAATCTTTAGTTGAGGGCAGCCCTAGTAACATGTATACTGCCCTACAAAGCAAAAAGGCAGTAACTACGCCGAGTGCAGAACTGAGAAAAATTACTTTAAAGTTCTTTAATCCTTAAAATTACTTTAATCCTGTCATCCAGCCTGTTATCCAATGTTAAAACCGTCCCATGAGGATGCCGCAAAATCACACACATTTGAGATAAGATATTTTGTCACATAACAAAGGATGCCTTGAATGTCATGAAAATGATAATAACTAATTTGAGCAAAAATGCAGTTACTGCCTTTTTGCTTTGTAGGGCTGAATACTTGTATTATATATGCCGTTAGTATTTTATTCATCAATTATCCACTATTCTAACCATTAGAAATGATTTTGCTCATGTAAAGTGGACCTTCCATACCATGAAAAGAGCCAGACCTAAATTCTTACAGACTAGAATATTAAGGCTGAAGGTCAAGTCCACCCTCGAGTGCATCTTGCTGTATCCCAATGGTAGCGATTAGAACAAAAACTCAGATTAACCTGGAGGAGATGTGACGTATTGACACTTGTGTGTCGCACCTAGTTAGTACACAGTGTGAGGCCACTCCAGACGACAAGTCTGGAGGCGCAAAGGCCAGTCCAGAGAGTGAGCTCAACTTCCTGTGTGTGATTCTTATCCAACGTCTGTCCTTACTCAAAACACTATATGGTTTTCAAATCTTCTAAAAGAGACACTGTGCGCAGTAGTGTGTGTTTCACAAAATAAATAGCAAGGCTAAAACGCATACTTCAGTTAATGCTTCATAAACAGTTTAATGGCTTCTCTCTGAGGTCCACACCAAACTTCTTATAACGTTCCTTTCTCACGCCGCAGAGCAGTAACATGAGCACACAGTGTTATATTGTTAGCTACCAAGGCCGCGCATTAGAAAACAGTCTGTGTGGGACAGGTACCTCGACAGCGAGGCAAACTAAAGACTGATTGTGTCTGAAGCAGAGCTGCACCTAAAACCAGTGGCGGCTCCTGACAAATATCTCTGGGGGGGCAACTGTTCCGATTTTGGCAAAGATAACCGCTTTAATGGGTAAAATTATGATAAAATTCAGATAGCCAACTTTACAGCATTACATTGCATTGTTTGATTTGGTTTCCCTGTTCCTAGATGGCAACATCAGGCATGAATTGTACAAACTGTACAGTATTTTGAATAGCTATATTAAATTTATCGCAATGGTCTCAAATACACTGAAACACTTCCACCATGGCCATCAAGAGACACATTGTCATCAACTAGTTTGCCCTCTAAGAGTAAAAAAAAAAAAAAAAAAGCCATACTGCTTTACAATTAAAGACTTTTTATTTCTCATATTAAAACTGTAATTAATCAAATCTTTCCAGAACATATTCAGTATAAATTTGGCTGCCAATATGCAATCAATACAACTATTTAAAATTCAACATTTGGAGAATACAACATATAACATACAAGGCCGTAACCAGGGTTTGAAAATTAGTGAGGTGTTAAGAATTGTGCTATAATAACACCCACAAATGCACTACATATAGCCTAAACTTCAAAATAGACAGACATGTAGATGATTGTGAAAGATTTTTTATTCTGTATAATGTTTTACATGGAAAGTTCGTTTTTTTTAGCTGAGGGAATTTTTATTTTATAACAAGTTATAAAAATAACGTTAGAATAATGACACTGACATAAAACTAACGTTCAACTTTCCACTTTATAAACGTCCCAAAGTGTCACACTAAATTGGACAAACGAGTCAAAAAACACTTATAATAGGTGGATCTGGCAACAAACGGAGGCCGCTGCACCCGCGCTCTCACTCAACGCGTTCTCAAGCCCCGTTCACTGCGCTAGCTTCTCGCAGCAAACACTCATGTGATATGAGGTGGTTTAAACGGCTAAATAATCATTCGAAGAGCTTGACATTTTATTTTTGAATATAAAAAATGACCGAGGTCCGGACCTCGGTGACCTCATAGCTGGCTACGGCCGTGATAACATAAACAATTCACCATTTAATAACACACATCACTTGTATTGAAATTTTGCTCGCTTCTCTTTTAAGCAGGCAAAGTGATCAATTACCCTCTCATTAAAATCAGGCATGTTCCTGACAAGTTCCCTCTCCATTGAAAGCATGGCCGATGCATTCAGACGTCTCGCTACGCGTGCGTGCTGTACATCTTCGAGCACGCATCAGTGCGTATTACGAAATCACGTTGGGGCGAGCCCTCCCGGTGCCCATTGAAATGCATTGTAGGGTTCAAAATGTGAAAAAAAAAATCTCACAATATAACTCTATGAGACCGGCTGGGGCGATTTTCAATCTGACTGAGATCGCCACAAGGGGGCGGGGTTTTAGGTTGGAAAGTGACATTCAGGCTGTTGATTGTACCGTAATATGCAGACTAGGACTAGCAAAATAAGAGTCTTTTTCTCCTCTCTTTTTTCGTGTGGCTCAAGGAGGGCGATGCACTATCGCCCACCATGGGCCAGCCGCCCCTGCCTAAAACTGACTGTGAACAGTGTGGCTGTTTTACCTGCTGCGGTTCAGTGTTCGAATATGAAGCTGGTCCTACACGAGAATAAAAGAAAAGACCCTGGTGAGTCACTCCTTTCCCCCGGACCCAGCGTGACATAACAGGTGCGTTGTGGCAGACGTGAATGGACTCCGGTAGGTTCAGTCTTCCCAACCAAAGCAGCAATGAATGATAGATATAAAGGAACAAGGTGTGGCTGCATTTCTGTGTGAGAGAGAAAAAAGGGAAGGAAAGCAGACAAAGCAGCCAGATAGTTTGTTTTGAAGGAGGAGAGAAGAAAGAGAGCTAACAAAAAGTATCATGGTACAACTATGGTGTTAGGACATGTACCATGCTATTCTTTGAAGTAGCTCGCAGCACCGTCATTCAAGTACACTACTGTTCAAAAGTTTGGCCTCAGTCAGACTTTGTTTTTTGAAATCAAGGATGGATTGAGATTTTTCAAAAAGTGTTAGTTTGAATGGTAGTGTTTGCAAAGCCGTCTTTGAAAAAGCAGTACTAAAAAAGGAAAATAGAAGCTGATGAGGTTTGTATTTTTCAGGAGGAAGGATGCACCTAGACAAGGAGTTTTATGACAGCAGATAGTGAGCATTTGAAGACTAAACACGGCCATCAGTGTTTGGCTGCAGAGAATAGAAAACATATGGAGGAGGCTCAGTTGGAGAGGCAGTTTGTGTCTCTTAAAGGCTGTTCATTTTGAGTTACTGTCTTTCCATTTACCCTCTAGAATAGAGCTTTGTGACTTTAAAAGGCACCTGGACACACACACACACACACACACACACACACAACCTCCTGGGTCTCCCTTCCTTCCTCTTACGTGTCTCCTTATGTTCCTTTGTTTTTCTTTCTGATTACCTTACAACAAATATTAAAAACTTTAATATTATGAATGGATAATAATATTTCTTTGATGATTATAAAAGAGTCACTTTTGATCAACCTAATGTGTCTTTCCTGAAGATAATAGAAAACATTTATTGTAATTTATTGTAAAGTGTCAAGAGGAAGGTGTGTCATTAAAATGATCACAGAAGGATAGACCTTCTTTCTTCTATGGAACACACACACACACACACACACACACACACACACACACACACACACACACACACAGAATGCAGAATGTTCTGTTTCCTCAATAAAATACAAAATAATCAGAGACTGGGGATCTCAACCTGCAAAACTGACAAAAACATGCACTACAAAAAAATTACCATAAAACACAGTTTATGTAAGTCACTTTATAACACAGGTTCTTGTGTGTCCTATTACTGATGTCAATCCTGGCATACGTTTTGCTGTGCCATATTTAATAGGTATTTAAGACATTCTGCTAAATATTAACCAAAAAAAAAAAAAGGTTTGTAACAGCAGGATGAGTCAGAATGCATGTGGGTGAAGTATACCTTTAATGTAACTGCATTCTAAAGTGTATGCCAGTGTTTCTATTGTTAGCTATTTTTTTAAAGCTGAAATAAAATAACAAGCAAACCTTATTAAATTTATTCGAATATTAGAAAAACTAGTCAACAAGATAAGTTAAAGCAGTTAAATAACTCAACTGAATAAATAAGTTCAATAATTAAGTTAAATTTACTAAACTAAAAGAAAAAAGAAAATCAAAGCTTAATAGAAATATAAAAAAAAAAATAATAATGATTACAAAAGCCCACAAAAGAATGACTAAAACCATAAATAAATAAAAATAAAATGTAATGCTAATTTAAAATAAAGAAATACTGTAATAGTATATCAGCAAATATTAAAATAACACTGGTGCACACAATTGGCCTTATTTATGGAACTTATAAATACACCAATAAATTCAGAGTAATTTGCGCTTAAGGTGGTCTTTTTAGGAAAACTTTAAAAAAGATGGCAAATTCGTAGGATTTTTTCACAGAAAACTCAAAATCGTACGTGTGAGGTCGTACGAATTAGCCACCTTGTACAATACGTACAAATTCACATACATTTTTTATATCATAAATTTGGTAGTTAAACGTGTGTATGTTAATACATTTAAATCATACATAAACAAGGTGAGCATACATGCTCATTCACAATTAGTATAAGGTATTACTACTCCCAAACTGGACTCCCTTCTCAGGCTTGGCTACAGTATATTGCATAAATGCGAAAAAGACTAATAGGCCATATGCCTAACAACAAATACTCAATGTGTCCACCAAAGCATTTTTAGCCAAATGAAAAAATGCCAGATGCTCCTGTGAAAACGGGCAACTGGTGTCGCTTCAGAACGCTTTGGTGGCACAGAGTTTTTCCAGCTGAGACCCTTTTGGTTGCTATAATCCATGGCAGTAACGCATTACAAGTATATGATTTTGAAGAATAAAAATTAAGCAACTTCTGATATTAACTCTACCATTGTTGTTCGGTTGCTGTACAAGTAGGATGATAATGGTTGGTAGGTGTAGTATTTGTCCTGCCCCTCCTCACTGGCCACTGATTAAACAACTTGGGTAAATAAATGACCAACCCAGGCTTAAAAAATACATGTCTCTATATACATTTCTGTAACACCGTAGTTACATACCTTACTGCATGTTTTGCGGCAGTTTCTAAATGAAATGTTCACAGAGTGGGGCTAAAGCACACATTCAATACGTATATGAAAAATATCCGAGGAGTGTCGCTAAAGTTTAATGCTCTATCGTGTTGGAAATATCCCCTACACCAAACCCAACCCTAAACCTAACCAATAGTGTTAACAAAATCCAAAAGTCATATAAAAATGCATTTGTTGATGCTGTTTTAACTTCCTTATATGGATTTAAGCTGTTTTATTGAACTGTAGTTTCATGGGGTTCGTACTGGAGCTCTTCATCACTCAAGTGCAATGCTGTATCGCGTTCAAGAGTCACATTTAAAAAAAAAAAAAAGTTTAAAAAAAGTTTATATATCAGAACGACTTTATGAACCATCTACACAAATTAGTTTTGCTCATGTTTAATGAATGAGGCCCAATGTCAATTGTCTGATTATCAGGTTGAGATCATGCGTAATCAATGATAAACTGACATTAACTGAAAAACATAGTGTTTACTATTCTGCCCTACAAAGCAAAAAGGCAGTAACTGCATTTTTGGTCAAAAATGAGTTATTATCATTTTCATGACATTTTCAACAAAATATCTTTTCTCAAATGTGTGTGATTTCGCGGCATCCTCACGGGACGGTTTTAACATTGGATAACAGGCTGGATGACAGGATAACTTTAAAGTCATTTTTCTCAGTTCTGCACTCTGCGTAGTTACTGCCTTTTTGCTTTGTAGGGCAGTATTGTACTCTTGCATTATTGACATGCTATTTTCCTATTTAATACTGTAAAGCTCCTGTGACACAATCTGTATTGCAAAAAACTTAAAGGAGTAGTTCACTTTCAGAACAAATTTACAGATAATGTACTCACCCTCTTGTCAAGATGTTCATGTCTTTCTTTCTTCAGTCGTAAAGAAATGGTGTTTTTTGAGGAAAACATTTCAAGATTTTTCTCCATATGATGTACTTCTATGGTGCCCCTGAGTTTGAACTTCCAAAATGCATCTTCCAAGGGCTCAGCCAAGGAAGAAGGGTCTTATCTAGCGAAACGATCGATTATTTTCTAAATACTTTTATACTTTTAAAACTTATATACTTTTTAATCTTAAACGCTCATCTTGTCGAGCTAGACAAATCGAGCATTTAAGGTTAAAATGAATATAAATTGTAATTTTGTTTTAAATAATAACCCATTGTTTTGCTAAATAAGCAAATAAGGAAATAAGGAAACCTTCTTTCCTCGGCTGTGATCGTTTAGAGCCCTTTGAAGCAGCATTTTGGAAGTTCAAGCTCGGGGGCACCATAGAAGTCTATTATATGGAGAGAAATCCCGAAATGTTTTACTCGTAAAACAATTTCCTTATGACTGAAGAAAGAAAGACATGAACATCTTGGATAACAAGGGGATGAGTACAGTATCTGCAAATTTTTGTTCTGAAAGTGAACTACTCCTTTTACTTGACTTGTAAGATGCAACTGAAACTCGTTCTCATGCCAAAGTCATGTGCAAAATGGTTTATCGCAACTCAAGTCCGGTCAGCAGTCTGAAACTGATAACAACCTCAGTGCTCGACAGGGAACAAGGGTGTTTTGACAATAGCTGCCATAGGACAGATAAAATTACACTGCTAATAGTGGCTCCTGCATTGAAGACGATGAGGTCATAAAGTTTCTTGCCAGAAGTTTCAGTGATAAAACAGGCTTTATCTCCATTTGAACTCATACTGTTGCTCTAATGTGTTTTTTCAAAGCGTGTGCGCTTCAAAGATCCCATCTGAGCGAGCCTTTTGTCATTTCCACAGATCTCAGCACCGGGTGACAGTAAAGCAGCGCTTTGATTCCATATTTCACTCGGTAAAGATACAACAGATGGCGAGAACAGATTCAACAGGAATAAAGGGAGCACGTCTTAATACTCCCCATAGGGCTAGTAACATTCCTGCGAGATTGAGACGTGGGAACCGGTTGAAAGGCGCACCCCTACATGAGCGTGACCGTGTGTATGTTTATACTGCTGATCTGTGCAGGAATTCATAAGGCTCCACGCATAGTTTAGCCCACTTTACATTCCCGGCGTGCGGACAGGGGAGGAGAAGTGACGATGGCTCATCCTCGTTGACTGTGGGAGAATAAAACACGGTCGACGTCTGTGGCCAAAGCCTCTCGCTCTCACGCAGGCTAATTTATAACCCCGACCTCGTTCATGAGAAAGAGGCTGCTCTGTTTTAGAAAACCCCAATCAATCTCTCGCTCTCACACAGGCCACAAAGTCCTCTGAATCACTACGAGACAATCTAGCCTCTCGGGGGAATTTCTTTATGCTAGCGTGACCAAAACGTGTAACTACGTCAGAGTGATAAAATCAAAACAGGAAGAGTAAGAGATACACTGAATACTCTGAAAGCTACGACATCTCAGTGTGAACCAGAATTCAGGACACGCAAAAACCAAACAAAGGTGCAGGTAATCCTTTCGGATCTTCCCTCGTGTTTTTCTCTTTCTCTCACTATCTGAGGGTCTGGCCATCTCTCATCCCTAATCGGTCCATCTCTACCTCTCCCACGATGATAAGAGCTCAACTGTTCTTCAGAGAAAACAAGCCATTTCCCTCTCTCTCTCTCGAGCGGTGTGTAGTGTAACTCTCCTGAGATCCAGGAACACAACAGTCAACACCCCACTGTCATTACTCTTTATTTTCACTACGTAGTGAGCATCTGAGTGTGTGTGTGTGTGTGTGTGTGTGTGTGTGTGTGTGTTAGGGATGGGGCCGTTTCGATCCAGTATCGGTATCGGGTTCCGATACCAGCTTAATTAATGGATCGGAAATTTCCGATCCAACCTGGAGAAATTTCCGATCCAGAGTTATGTCTACGTACAGTGCTGTCTGCTGAAATGACTTCACAAGTGATCCCGGGCTAGGTGACGTGTCTGTGCTCCAATGAGACACTGAGAGAGATGACATGCCTCCTTTCAGGAAATCTTCAGTTTGCAGGTAGCAGTTTAGCATTGAGCGTCATACATGTCCGCTGTGTGGAAATACTTCACGGTCGGAAATACCACAAAGACAGCAATGTGCAATGTATGCAAAGCCGTTGTTCCGAGAGGTGGAACCTCGTGGATTTATTAAGTAGATTAACTGTTAAATATTATCCATCATAGAGTAAAAGTTTATAATTTGTACATTTCGCGCGTGTTATTTTCTGTTTTTACCGCTGCCGCACACACCTGACGCGAGAACGCGCAGAGAGAGAGAGAGAGAGAGAGAGAGAGAGAGAGAAAGACGTGATTCAAACTGCGCGATTCACAGACTGATTACTCTTTAACGTCTCTTGAACAGAAACATTCATACAAAGTTATGTTTAAATACCCGTTGTTTTATTCTGGGAAACACCGTCGGTTATGTCTTCAGTGAACCGAAACAGCTGAGAAGGAGATGCGTGTCAGTATTAGGTACGTGCATTAGGCCTTAAAGAGACAGCATCCTATAAATACCTGCAGTGAGAAGCACTAGTTATTTATCAATGAATTATAAAATTTCTGCACCTGAATACTAGTATTATTGATTTTATTAGTAACTTTATGTTGTATTCATCTACACTTGTCATTTGTGTAATTGTTCTTGTTTTGTTACTGACTTTATTAGTTCAGCTAGTTGTTGCTGTGGATTAGAAGTACTTTAAGTAAGCATTCAGTAATTAATAAACAACAAGCTTTTTTTTATTTTGTTTGTTTTTTGCTGATCCGAAAAGTGATCCGATCTGTGACTCAAAATCTGTGATATGATCCGAACAGTGAGTTTTGTGATCCGTTGCACCACTAGTAAGATGTTTACAGTACACTTATTGCACTTTTATTAAAACCTTATTTTGTTGCTGCTACCCAAGCAAGAATTTACTGATTTTATGTTGATCAGATTCACATTGTTCTATCTATAGAGTGAATATTTATTTTTTATTTCAAATATTTGATATTTGAAAACCTTTTTGTTTCATGCATATGCAACAAGAGTGCATATTGCACTAGTATCTAGTAATCCTGTCTTGAAATTTAAATAAATATCCATTTAAACCCTTAAAGTTGCATATTTGTTTTCAGGATGGGATTTCTGCCATTTTCTAACCTCATACTTACCTCAAGTTGCTTTTTGGGAGATACTTAGACTTGCTTGTAGAGAAGTTTGTTACAGCCTCATAAAATCAACAATAATGATAATAGTCATAGTGATATAAAAGCAAATAGAGCTCTGGTATCGGAATAGTATCGGTATCGGCAGATATCCAAATTCAGGTATCGGAATCGGATCGGAAGTGAAAAAATGTGGATCGGTGCATCCCTATAGTGTGTGTGTGTGTGTGTGTGTGTGTGTGTGTGTGTGTGTGTGTGTGTGTGGCAGATATTGACGGCGAGTAGCTTTCAACTCCCCACAGACACTGTGCTGTACAGCATGAGAGACAAACTCATGGTGGGATAAACAAATAAGTGGGTTAAAAAAAAAAACACACAAATGCCACCAGCGCTTCAAATCTGCTCGCATTGACTTAAACATTTGGAGACAAATACAAGTCGCATCGTTTTTCTAACCGCAAGCAACTCTATACAACACAAAGTTGTGTTTTTGTCTAAACAGCAACAAGCTGTTTGATTGATCTGACCAATTATAATGCCGAATCTGCCATTTTGTCTGACAAACAAACCAACCAAACATTGGTGGACTTGAACTTAAAAACTGGTATTAACGTCTTTTGTGGATGAAACAAGATACACTCTCATGTTCATTCAAGTTTATTTCATGCTATAACTAGTTAAGAGGAAGAGATGATGAGTTTATGTGCCACATTAAAGAGCCACAAAACTGTATTTATTGTTTGAATTTCTTATAAAATGACTCAATTCGAAAGCTGAGACTTTGTTTCATACCAAAGGAAACCTGCTCTGTCTTGTCTGTTGACGCATTGTCAGTATCCTCATTGCTTCGCAATGTATTTTTCAACATGTGAGAACATTTGACAGCATACTTGAGATTTCAAAATTTTCAACAATTAAATAGAATATTTAAGACCTATTTTCCAAAAAAAAAAAAAAAAGTAAACTAAATTTGCATTTGCAACAGAATACCATCCTGATCTAATGATGAAAACATACCTGTGGGAGCCTTTCCACAAGATGCAAAATACCGCCATGTACATTTTGTGACATATTCAATGTGAAATGTTGGTTTTGTGCGCATCATCACAGTTCTGACTTGAAATGTCCATTGAGTTGTGCTATAACGCTAATGCTCCATCACTTTTAAACTAGGGATGGGATGATAAATCAATTAATGGATCGATTCTGGGATCTTCTGAATCATAATCAGAATGCTTTTATGACGCAAAATTAATGTAAACACAACCCACTGTGAACACCCTTGTAATAATTATTTTAGGTTTAAGTATGTGCAAGAATTTGGAAACAAGCAGAGCACGGCCGTTTCTAAAGCAAGCAGTGCCATCTGCTGTTCAAAACTAAGCTCAGAATGGATTTGAGAATCATGATGTGTTCGGGAAATCTCAGAATTGAAGCTGAATCAGTTCTTGATTTGCGTTGCAACGATTTATCGTCCCATCCCTAGTTTTAACATAACGTAGCATCTCCACTACACCTAAACCTACCCGATAGTATGATCAAAAGCACAATCGCAAGCATACCGTTTTAGCTTGTTTTTCGACCTCTCATTTTTCAGCTTTTTCATCGTGAGTCATGTTTCTCACAAGATTCGTACCCAAGAATTCCGCATCCTCAATCCAGTTCCGTGCCGGCTGAGCTACCGAGCAAGCTTGTTACGTTTGGAAAATGAAACTTATGGAGCTGTGATCATAACTGTGTACAAAAACGATTGCAAGTGCTTGCCGTTGTACCGCCTCTAGTGTTCATTTCTGTTGGAAACTCCAGTGGTATGTACTTATTGTTACGTATTTCGCGTCTTGCGAATAAGTTCCCACAGGTAAGTTTTCGTGAGAAGATCAGGGAGCAGAGATAATGCAAAGGTAGCTTAAGTTTATGTTAAATATCAACCATATTTGACTGGCATGCATGGCTAGTGTTAAGTTATCCCAAAGATTACGGTTATGTGTGCAGACAGTGGGTGGAGTTGGTTCCATGAAAACAATGCTTTACAGACAGTCACCTTCCTGATATCTTCATGCGGATAATCGAAATTAAAAGTAACTAGCTGACTGCAGAACTTGAATTTCAGGCACTCGAACTGTGTGGAAATCTCCAGACATTCTTTGTGGGCTTGCTTATAGATGATCTGTGACACCGCTTGCATGCGATTGACTTCTGCAACAGTACAAAATCATGGAACTCTTTGCCCTTTCCCCAAATCTGATTTAGTAATGGATAAAGGCATGCGATGAACTAAATGGCATTCTGGGAATGACTCCATGCTGAACTCAATTAGAATTAAAACAATGACTCTACAGTGGCTGGACTTTGGCTATGGAGAGTTAAAAACACGCACACAATCGCACAGGCACACGTGAACGCACACATGAACGCACATACGCGACTTCCTCTCAAGAAATTCCAGTCTGTAACAGTGGCGAGAAAACGAGGCCCTTGGTGCTTTTGGCACGAGCGTCAGTATTAACCCCAAGCCTGGCACTCCAGTACTTTGGAGACAATCTGCAGCTTTGTCTGAGCCACAACCAGTGTGCTGACAGAAGGAGGGCAGCTCTGCACTGCAGAAACGCCTCGGTTGTGTGCAGCCATTTATAAGGGTTGCACGAGGCAAGGTACCGTTGACTACGCCAACGTCACATCTTTGAAGTGGTCCTGGAAGCAGCTTTGTTCATAGCTCAGTACGAGTTATCCTTGTCAAATTTGAGAAACGCTCACCCACAGGCCATAATTCAGTTTCTATGGTCACTGTGGGCAGGAACGCTTGAAGCTAGAACTGAATAAGGAACTTGTGGACAGGTAAATCTCTCCACAATGGCTTACAACACACGTATTTTAACATGCAGAGTTTTTTGAGCTACAGCCTTCATCTGTCTGTCCACGTATGCATGATCCAATGCGTGAATGCGTAATTAAATATTTGAAGGGTTAAATACACCAACTGAGGCAAACTGTAGTGCGATTAATTAGAATACATGCTTGGCGAAGCAAAGCTGCAATCGCATTATCCAGGTCTGCGAGTGTGACTTCAAACTGTTTACATTGTAAATAGACAAATTATTGCCTCAGTTCTTGTTCCAATCACATATTAATTTACATTTACCACCTTTGTTTAAAAGCTTGCAGTCAGTAAGATTCCTATTTTCCCAAAGAAATTAATAGCTGTATTCAGCAGTAACACATTAAATTGATCAAAAGTTTTATAATGTTACAAAATGTTTCTATTTCAAATAAACGTTCTATTTATTTAAAGAACCCTCAAAAATATTCAGCAGCAAAACAGCATTCTATGGAAGCCCATTACCACTACTGAATATTTTTTTTTAAAAAAGGTCATTGCGACTTTTTTTCCCCTTGTATTTGCGAGTTTATATCTGCAATTTACTAAGTGAGAATTTTTTCTATCTCAGAATTAGACTTTATATCTCACAATTTCAAGTTTATATCTTACCATTCTGAGAAAAAAGTCAGAAAAGTGAGATACAAACTCTCATTTGCAAGAAAAAGTCAGAACTGCGAGAATCAGACTTTCATTTGGGAGAAAAAGTCAGAATTGCGAGATACAAACTGGCATTCACAAGAAAAGTCAGAATTGCGAGACAAATTCTAATTTGCGAGATATAAACTCTCATTTGCGAGAAAAAGTCAGAATTGCAAGATACAAACTATCATTTGCGAGAAAAGTCAAAATTGCAAGATACAAACTTTTTAGTGAGAAAAAGTCAGAATTGCAAGATACAAACTTTCATTTGCGAGAAAAAGTCTGAATAGCAAGTTTATATCCCAAAAAAATCTGGCTTTTTCTTGCCATTCTGATTTTATATCTCAATATTGTGAGTTTATATCTTTTAATTCTTATGTTATAACTCGAAATTGCAAGTTTATATCTCGCAATTTTGAGAAAAAGTCAGAATTGCGAGAAACAAACTCGAATTTGTGAGAAAGTCAGAATTGCAAGATACAAACTAATTTGTGAGATACAAACTCGTATTTTCATGAAAAAGGTTAGACATTAGACTTTATAACTCACAATTTCGAGTTTATATCTTACCATTCTGAAAAAAAAGTCAGAAATGTGAGATACAAACTCTCATTTGTGAGAAAAAGTCAGAATTTCAAGATACAGACTTTCATTTGGGAGAAAAAGTCAGAATTGCAAGATACAAACTTTTTAGCAAGAAAAGTCAGAATTGCGAGATACAAACTTATTTGCAAAAAAAAGTCAGAAATGCAAGATACAAACTCATCTGTGAGAAAAGTCAGAATTGCAAGATACAAACTCTCCTTTGTGTGATACAAAATTGCATTTTCGTTAAAAAAAAGTCAAAATTGCGAGATACAAACTCTCATTTGCGAGATATTTAGAATTGCGAGATTATATCCCAAACAAATGTGACTTTATCTTGCCATTCTGACTTTATATCTCAAAATAGTGAGTTTATCTTTCGATTTTGATTTTATAACTCGCAATTGCAACTTTATATCTTGCAATTCTGAGAAAAAGTCAGAATTGTGAGATACAAACTCTCTTTTGCGAGAAAGTCAGAACTGTAAGATATAAGTTCGCAATTACTTTTTAAAATGTTCAATTCAGTGGCGGAAACAGGCTTCCATAGCATTCAACATTGATAATAGTAAGAAATGTTTTTTTAAACACCAAACCAGCATATTAGAATTAATTCTGAAGGATCATGTGACACTGAAAACTGGAGTAATAACTGCTGATAATTCCTGCTTTGCCAAAACAGAATTAAACACTATTTGTAAATATATTAACAGAAAATAAATTGTAATAATATTCCCAGCAATAGTGTTTTACTGTATTTTTGATCAAATAAATACAGCCTTGGTTAGCCTAAGAAGCATTAAAAAAAACTGACCTGAAGCGTTTAGAATGATTTAAACATTAACCCCCGGTTTCACAGACAAGGCTTAAGCCTAGTCCAAGACTAAAATGTAAGTCTGAGCCGTTTCAACTGAAATAAAATTGCACTGATTGGTCTTAAAATATATCAGTGCCTTTGTTTTGTCTCAAGATGCACATCAGTAATGTTTTTTTCTAAGCATGTTTGTAAAAATTACTTAAATGTCCTAATTGAACTATGGCCTAACCCTGGCTTAGTCTAAGCCCTGTCTGTGAAACCGGGCCTATAAGATTATAGGGCATTTAATGGAAATGTAACATTTAATGAAAGGCTCTGATTAAAAATAAAAAATATGTTGACAGTCATGTATCACATATTTGAGAAAGCCAGTGGAAATGTTGGCAACAGAAAAATAATCCTTGAACACTGAACCTTGCGCAGGTCGGCAACAGTTCTCTGGATGTAAGCCCAAACACAAAATCACTGCATAATGACACAGGACAAACTAATCAAGAAATTATTACAATATCTAACCACAATTTAACAGATTAAAAAGCAGTAACCCAATAAACCATCACTGATATGGCTATACTGTGTTTGGCTGCAAAACCTCTGTAAAAATGATGTCAAAATACGAACGGTATTGCAGACCGAAGATAGAGTGAATGCAGGAATGTGTAGGCTACTTAAACGAGTGTAGGCATATGCGTGTGGGCGTGTGCAGACTACACAGTGCGGAAAAAGTGCGGCCCTCAAGCTCTGACCACATCAGGGCTCTCGAAGGAGGCAAGCGAGAGCTTTCTGAGAAAGAAATATTCAAAAGTGTTTGAAGAAGCTCAAAAGAATCTCACTCTATTTTAAAAATAAACCCTGGACACTTGTAGGACACTTATGGGATATTACAACCTTAAAGGAACAGTTCACCCAAAAATGAAAATTCTGTAATATAATTACTCACCCTTATGTTGTTTCAAACCCGTAAGACCTTCTGCAGTTGCGTTGCGGTCTATGCAGGGTGAGAAAACTCTTGGATTTCATCAAAAATATCTTGAACTTACAGGTTTGGAACGACATGAGGCTGAGTAATTAATGACAGAATTTTCATTTAGGATTAACTATTCCTTTAAAAAGACAATCTTTAACATTTCACTTCATATAAAGCACTGAATTCTCAAAGTGGACTGAATTCTTGGCATATATGAGTGAGTCAGAGTACTTGTGAGTGAATGCGTTTCCTCTGATGTTCGCTTAGGCAACATGAGGCATTTTAACGCACTGTGTGTGTTTGATGTGACCCATCTCCTCAAAGTGGGGGTGATTCATGGGCCTGTCATCTCCTTGCATCTCCCTCATTTCCTGTCTGAGTTTCCCTCCTCTCCAACGGTGCACTAGAAAGAACCAGCGTGACGCACAATGCTACCACACTTCCCTCAATAAGAGACAGATGGAGGAAGACGCAACAAAACTTCCCACTTGATGGGGTCTATCAAGTCCGCATCTCAGTTCTCTCTTAGGTGACGCAACTACACTACAGAAAGCGTGTCTGGTTTAAGACTGGAAACTGTCGGAAGCGTTGGAAGAAACGGTACCGGAGACATTCGAGACAGTCGGCGTCCATTCATCAACACTTCCTCCCGCGTATCCGCTGACATGCTCTCGAGGATCCCCTGCTCGCTCTGACAGTTTCCTCTCGATGTCTCTCTTCCTCCCCGTCTCTCCAGAGAGAGAGGAATAAATTGCTCGGCCAGATCAATAGGAAATTCCTTAAGAACAGAAAGTTGTGAACAAGGAGATCTCCTGGGACAATGAATGGCCTACTTCCACAACTGTGTAGGTCCGAAACATCTGGTGTCATTAATTTAATGGAGATCCTCTATAAAACAAAGAGCCTTTTCCCTTTTGAGACACTTACTGGTAAAGTCAATTTCCCTCTCAGATCTCCCAAGTACTCCCACATCCAAAAATGGTTCCAGGCTAGATGTTTAAGAAATCAGACGACATCTAAGACATTTAAAAGCTTTTCTTTTGTTACAGAACATAAAAAAGCATTTTTATTAGAGAAGCAGGGTTTCTCTGTGACTATATGTGCAGATAATATATTTCTTCTAACTCAATAAGTGAAGCTTTTTCTTTTCTACTGTATCCAGTAATGCACAGATATGGAAATGATGGCCAATAAGACAATTCATGTCATGTCTCATAACCAATACATGCAGATATTATAAATCTGCACTACTTTTAAACTACTTGAAGGAACAGTTTACCCACTCTTCTGAACATACGTCGAAGACTGACAAAGAAATTGTTGAATAAAGTTGTTATTTTTATTTTCTTTACGCACAAAAAGTATTCTCGTAGCTTCATAAAATTACGGTTGAACCACTGATGTCACATTGAGTATCTGAATGACGTCCTTACCACCTTTCGTTCATTTTAACACAAGCTGTTAAAATGAAACTGATTCAAATATAGAATCTTATGAATGGACTACAGAGAGCAAGGTAATGTACCTCAACTTGACTATTTCAGGTCATTTTTGCATATTGTTTTGCACAATTCTAATTTCAACATTATTTATTCCTCAGACTTTGTTCTTTAAATCAAATAAGTATTGGCTGTATACAAACAAAGTGATCAACATTTGGTTTTTTCGACCACTGAAAATAGGTCATATTCAACAATCTGGACATGGAGCCTAATTGAGATCCCATTTCTTTAAGACTGAACAATATAGGGCCTTGAAAATGAAGACTCCAAAAGAAAAGTTTATTAAGAACTAAATTTTAAAATCATATTGCAATATCTTTAACACTTCATGAGTTATACACTGTAACAATTTTTCACCAGATTCAACTTAAAAACCTAAGTTCAGCAGCTGCCTTAAATATTTAAGTTAAATCAGCTTAAAACTACAAGTCAATTTAACTTATTACAATCAAAATTAGTTGATTTAACTTGTGAGTTCAAATGACTTAAGTTGATTTAACTTAACATTTTAAGGCAGCTGCTAAACTTAAGTTTTTAAGTTGAAACTGGTGAAAAGTTTTTACAGTGTAGGCGCGCAAACTTTGGAAAAAGAATCCTAATGGCACTTAGGGTTGCAAAAAGGTGGAACATTTCTAGTAAATTTCTGTAACATTTCAGAAATGTTGGAGGACTTTGAATCTTTCAGAAATTTTTAGAAAGTTTCCAAAAATTTAGTGGAAATTTTTCACCCCTTTGCAACTCTTGGCACTCAGACAGGTATGTTCAATTATTTATTTTTTTTTGACAGAATGAAACGAGATGCATGTTCAGTTTCAATGATATTTACTCTTCAGACATTCATCTTTAAAAGAAAAAAAAAAGTATCATTTTTTTCAAACTGACCCACATTTGGTTTTTGACCAGTGACAGTATGTACAATTTAACAATTTACTCCGGGAGCCATATTGAAATTCCAATATCTCTGGAACTGAACCATTCAGGGCCTTAAAAACGAAGATGCCAAATGGGAAGGTTGTTAAGACCCAACATCTAAAAGGCATTAAGATATCTTTAAAACTTTTTGAGTTATAGGCATGCAAACTTTGAAGAAAAAAACTACAACAAAAGTGCCGTTTCCCTATTTTTGAATGATCACCATTGGCACATAATGCAACAAAGATTACTAAAGTCAACTGATTTTACTAACAGACCTACCAATCTATGTGTAAAAGTAACATTATGATGCTGCGATCTTTCTAAAGTCATTTTTAACCCCTTGTAATTTGACTCTGAAACCCCCTCTACAAAATAGTGGATTACTCAGTGAATACTCATCCATAATATTTAATATTTTGCCATTCATCATTATACATGTTTTTTCTGGAAAAAAATATTAACAAAAATTTGTGCCGGGGACCACTGGTTTGGTTGACACGGAATGACCAAGTAACATTTATAATGTTTCATATTTATGTTTCACATAAATGCTGTTCTTTTGTACTTTAAATTAATCAAATAATACTGAAAAAAATATGAAGCAGCACAAGTTTTTACACTACTGATAATATGAAATGTTTTCTAGGTATCAAATTATTAGAATGATTCCCGAAGGATCAATGAAGTCTGATTAATTTTAAAATATAATCAAACAAAAACAGCTCTTTTAAACAGTAACAATGTTTTTACAGTACTTTTGATCAGATAAATCGCAGCTTTGCATAAGATACTTTTTATTATTATTGTTATTTTAAAAAACTGCAGACTTTTTAATGGTAGTGTACATTTATATTACAAGTAATCACATTGATTAACATCCACCATAAAAAGCATTTTTCCACCAGTGCATCCCTCATGGCCAAATAAAAAAAAATTCCGTTCTCCCTACGTTCTCCCTACTTTATTTTGCTTTTAAACTTTACCCTATATTTCACTTAAGCTATGCATGACAGTTTTAGGTTTCAGCTTTCTGTTATTCTGTTATGAATGCGCCTTGTTTCTAAATGTGGGGGGAGAGACGCCAATATCAAAGCCGTGTTTTGTTCTGCGCTCCAACTCCCTCGACTCTGTGGGATCTCTCTCGTCAATCAGGTCTCTCTGGTTCTGGAGCGGAGCAGGTGGAGAGGCTGAACTGAAACAGGTGTAAAAACAGCATGGCAGCCTGCTGACTTCGACTGACACTTAGTGGAAACCGTTCTCGCAAATGACACGTTCTCAAGAAAAGAGACATGTCAATAAGTCATGACAAAAACCACTTGTTGCCTTTCGCTCGAGTAGAATCAGACAAATAAAGGATAGCCCAGGCTATCCTATACCATATCATATTACAACGCTGTCAGTTTTAGTGCTCAACGTGAGTGAGCAGCAAAACAAGCGGAAAGTCGAGTTTTCCAGTTTTGTCCTAACGATGCAAATAGCTCCCTAGTTAATGTGCGATTACGAATGCAATATTTAACCAACTTGCACGCTATTACAGCAATTACACAATTAAAAGTAACTCGTATTAACTCTGACTTGGCACATGCCGGCCAAACTGGTCAATAAGGATACAAGCCTAAGCCTTTTCTAAATATTATTGTGCATTTTCAGACTGATTATAATAACTTTTCAGCATTTTTGAAGAGAAACCGGTGGGGTGAGTCCGCAGTGGCAAACAGTCCGATTCGACATCTGTGTTTATCCTCTAGCAAAAAACCAAACAGGCTATATTTACTCTGGCCAAACAGGCAGAAGGAGAGAGCAGAGAGCAGAGAGAACGAAAGATCGAGAGAGAGAGACTAAGAAACTTCAGCAGCTTTAGGGATTTTTCTGGCCCACTTAATGGATGTCATGGAAGCAGGTAGTAATGTCACACTAATAACCTACCTGCGATTCGACATCAGTATGCAGTTTCTTCTCCGTTTTGTAGCTTAGACTGGTCAGATCATTCACAAAAGGTGAAACCGAAAGCATCCAGCCCAGATAAATTACTCACAAATACTGGCTATTTAGTATATTAATTAGAAAAATCTTAAAACCCTTTTATCTAAGTCTAACTACACTGCAGAGCATTAAAAAGGGTGTGTAGTGTAATCTGTAATGTGATAATAAAGATACATTATTCATAACTCACTTATGACCTACATGAAATTCAAACCACTTATAAACTGCTTGACCTCAGTGTTGCTCAAAACATATTTCAGAATTTTCTATTCTTAGAGCTTAAAAAGAGAGTTAATTTCTCTCTTCACCTAATAACAGAGACACACAATTGTAAGAACAAACAAAACCCTTACAAACAATCAGGCATGTTTGCGGAAGACAATGCCTTAGAAAGACAAGGACTCGAATGACAAAATGCAAATCCCCTTAGGCCTATTTTCAGCTGAGTTTGTCTATTCAAAACCCTTTACCTATCAATAACTAACCAGCAGACTGGAAAAGGCAGAGTTTGTGAGTTTGAAAAGCTTTTCTGGTTGGTTGATGGAAAAAGATTTCAGCTATTTCTTCACACACAGATAGTTCATTGCTACTTCATAGGGCACGTTATTGAAAACTGGAGTTTAGCCTAACACCTGGATGCAGTTACTGAGATTTACAGCAGCATTCAGCTCTTCACAAAAACACATTTTGTCTTAAGTTATTACCTGAAACAAGAATCGCCTCTAAGTTTGGGACTATTTTTGTCTCAACGGTTGCGGTTCCTGACGTCCACGTTTGTTCAAGAAAAAGCCTTCACTGTTCTTTGATACATATACCATGAGAACTGAATTGGCCCAATATGACTAGTATCAGATTTGTTCATGTGATTGAATTAGCCTCAGAGAGGAAGTTACTAAAATTAAACTCCAGGCACGACAGTCTGGTTCTCTAATTTTATATTGTTTAATGTGGCGGTGTGGTGTGGTAATGCCATCTGACTTCCCCTGAAACATATGCTGATTTTTAATTATACAGCTACACATCAGTGCTTGACCTGCAGTGGAGTTATTAATATTCATAACAAAGCCCTTAAAAGGATAGTTTGTCTGCAAATGAAAAATGACTGCATCATTTATTATATAAATGCACGTGATACAAACCTGTATGACTATGCAGAAATGTTAGAGAACCCTATGAAGCCTGCCGAATCATATTTGATACATTAATTTGTAAGGCTATTAAATTATTAACGTGACCAAAATTGCTGAAAAACCTGTTGTACCCAATCTACTACATGCCTTTTGTCGTACTTTTTTTTGGAAGTAAAAGGTTAATTTCTAATGTCTACCTTCACTTTTTTCTTTTGCTGTGAAATCTTTAAAAACAAAATAATAACTTTTACATTGTTAATAATATGTGACCCTGGACCACAAAACCAGTCGTAAGTAAGAGTATATGGGTTCAAATTATGGATTTTTCTTTTATGCCAAAAATCATTGGGATATTAAGTAAAGATCGTGTTCCATGAAGATATTTAGTACATTTCCTACTGTAAATATATCGAAATTAAATTGTTGATTAGTAATATGCATTGCTAAGAACTTTATCTGGATAACTTTAAAGATGATTTTCTCAATATTTAGATTTTTTTGCACCCTCAGATTCCAGATCTATTTCAAATAGTTGTATCTCGGCCAAATAATGTCCTATCCTAACAAACCATACATCAATGGAAAGCTTATTTAGCTTTTAGATGATATAAACCTCAAAATTTCAAAAAATGTACCCTTATGACTGGATGTGTGGTTCAGGGTCACATATTTACTTACAGACTTATTGACTGAAGCAACTTATGTTTACTTGATTACTCATATTTTTTAGGCTTTTGATGAATGTTTGTATCACTGTAAGTCATACCATTCTACATTTTGCCCTCCACAATTAAAACACCATAAACTAAGCATTTAAATATCATCTTATTACATTTTATTGGCCAAATTAGAATGTCAACTGATATTTATATGCAATTTATCCCTGCTTGGCTATAAAGATCTTGCTGATTAACATTACAAGCTATCAGAGTTTTCTAACATATCAAACAGAAAAATAAACATAAACCAAATTTTGCTGTTTTTGTTCTTTCAATTTAAGGGTTCAATAAACTGTTCTATTACAAAACAATCAGATGCTAACTGACCACTATTTTACATCTGGCTTTATAGGGTTAAATCAAATGACTACGATTGTACAAGTAACCTGTCATACAGGTTTGTAACAAGATAGTAAAGTAATAATTACAGAATAATAATGTGAATTAAATATTCCTTTAATCCAACATAACAACACATAAGCCACCTGTTGTTATTAAGATCGTGAAGATAAATTTCAAACAATTTTCTGCTGTTACCAAAAAGCATACTGTATACATATACAGTAGCACAGGTATATTTGTAGCAATAGCCAACAAATTGTGTGGGTCAAAATGATCGATTTTATGCCACAAAATCATTAGGATATTAAGTAAAGATCATGTTCCATGAAGATATTTCGTAAATTTTCTACCATAATTATATCAAAACTTAATTTTTGATTAGTAATATGCATTGCTACTTAATTTGGACAACTTTAAAGGCATTTTTCTCAATATATTGATTTTTTTGCACCCTCTGATTCCAGATTTTCACAGTTGCATTTCGGCCAAATATTGTCCGATCATAACAAACCAAACACCAATGTAAAGCTTTATTAATTCAGCTTTCAGACGATGTATAAATCTCAATTTCAAAACATGTACCCTGATGACTGGTTTTGTGGTCCAGGGTCACACAAATGTATTAAGTGTTAACTATAAAAGTTAAAACTCAGAACAAATGGCTAATTTATGCTTAAACAAGTTACAAAGCAACATATGTAGACTGATATTGCCTTACAGCATTTCCACCGGCTTCTCCATGTTTTGAAACTTTACGAGAAAGCAACAGTCTGCCCTCACCAACAAAAAAAGATCATTTTAAGATGCTTCAACACACACTAACTTCTGTAAGGGCAGTACTGTGTGAAACGTAGTCTGACTATTGTTGCACGGCCTTAGTTCAGGTGAGTAAAAACTACATAGTGCTGACGCATGCGCGCTGAGTGATCAGGAAGGACTAAAGCGATTATATTTGCTAACGTTTTTTCACTTAATGAAAATACCTTACAGTGATCCCAAATCCTGCATAATAAGCAGTGCTTGCTTCACAAAAACCACCACTGTCCATTATATTCTCGAGTATATAATAAAGAAACATGACAAAATATGAAAGCTGACCAGAGGCTCCCGAGTTTTACTCGCCACTTCGTATTGTTGATTTAAACCTGACCGTAAAAACTAATTATCCCCGGTAAACGTCTCTTACCTTATCCGACCCGGGAACGCGTGAGGGGAAAACTTCTCTAAATTTCCCTAAGGAGACATGTGTAGTCCGTAAAAACGTTTCAGAAATCCTGTGGATATTGTCGCTTCTCGCCCCAGCGCCGTTCGCCAACGAGGAATTCTTCTTGGCTCCCACATTCGTTATTCCTCTTCCTCCCAGCCAACCGAAACCACGACGCCCGGCTGCTACTCGCGCACACACACACACACACACACACACACACACACACACACACATGTTGGGTTTACATGTTTTATGGGGACATTCCATAGGCGTAATGTTTTTTATACTGTACAAACCGTACTTTCTATCGCCCTACACCTACCCTACACCTAAACCTAGCCCTCACAGGAGATTGTGCACACTTTTACTTCATCAAAAAAACTCATTGTGCATGATTTATAAGCCTGTTTCCTCATGGGGACCTAAGAAATGTCCCCACAAGGTCAAAATCTACTGGTATTCCTATCCTTGTGGGGACATTTGGTCCCCATAACGTGATGAATACCAGGTACACACACACACACACACACACACACACACACACACACACACACGGCACTGCGCATGCGCGGGATACATTCACAAGTGTCTGTAGTAATGTATGAAAGAGAGCGAATTCCGCAATGTAACGTGGGGAGCGATATGTTATGGTTTATAGTTTGATTTATAGCATTAAAAACGGTACACATACAAGTAAAATAACTAATTAAGCATTACTTTCATTTAATATCGCATTTAGTCAACGCCACAGTCTTTCCTGTTCGGTAGAGGCTAAATACAACAACTGTGTGAAAATGAGTGAAAGTGGCGTTTGAACTTGCTCTTTGCGTTATATAATTTCTCTTATAACAAAACCAACCTTTTAAATTTCATATCACGTTCATCTGCCATGGTTAAGATACTATTAATATAAGGTATACTGGCATTAAAACAGTTAATACTACCGCACACCATGACTGAATGGGAAAACCAACGCGTTAACGACTGCGGTAAAGACATGGAGTTAAATGTGTTGGCCTAAATGACACTTTGATTGTGTACTGTACTGCACAATAAGCACAATTTCCACATGAAAATTAATGTGCTTTGATGCGATTGCATGACGTCAGACTGCAGTGTCATATTTTTCGGCTATTTCAAAGCATTTTTACAAACAGCGCACACGTGGTACGTGCAACAGAAGCATTTTTCGCTTGCAAAGAAAATCCTTTTTTGGAGGGCTCTATACTGTCATAAATTTAGATACCCCGTCTATCTATAGCACGTTATACTTAGCAAGCAGATCAGGAGCATTTTTGAGTAGTGCATAGCACACCTTTGTGGTCACTCTTGTTATAACACATCTATTACTGTTCCAGGTCAAAAAAAAAGTGCACTTCCAATAATGTACTTAAAGTGCTATATTTTACTTAATATACTAAAATTATTCTTTAGTACTTCTTAAGATGAACTTAAGATCATCTAAGTGTACTCAAATGTGACCCTGGACCACAAAACCAGAAGCAATAGCCAAAAATACATAGTATTTTCAAAATGATCGATTTTTCTTTTATAGCAAAAATCATTAGGATTAAGTAAAGATATTTTGTACATTTTCCTACCGTAAATATATCAAAACTTAATTTTTGATTAGTAATTTGCAACTAGTAATCAGCTTTCTGATTTACAAATAGTTGTATATCGGCCAAATATTGTCCTATCCTAACAAACCACACATCAGTGGAACCCTTATCAGCTTTTAGATGATATATAAATCTCAATTTAAAAAAAATTGACCCTTATGACTGGTTTTGTTGTCCAGGGTCACACATATGCTATTTTGGGACACCATAAATATAAACTAAAATGTGCTTTTAACATACTTTCTTTGTGTTTATGTATTTAGTTACCACTTGTAGTACAGATGGGCTCAAGTGTATTACAAATGATAACTAAATATCTTAAGAAGTACTAAAATAATTTTTAGCATATTAAGTACAAAATTAGTGCATGAACATAGAGCACTTTAAGTACATTATGGAAGTGCACCTTTTTTTTCACCTGGGATCATACTGGAAAATAGAGTTTATCTTTTTAAAATTACTTTGAAGCATATCGTTTGTCAACTGCAACACTTCTGCAAAGTTTTTATGTCATTTACTTTTGTTTTTAATTTATTTAAATATGTGTCAACAGATTTTTAAACAACATTTATGCAAATACTTTGCAGCCTGTAACTTGGCAAATAATGTTTTTGATATTTATAAAGTTATGTTCAAAAGATATTTTAATTAAAGCCGATAAATGTGTATACTATAAACACACAAAAAAAACTATAAAACAAAACAACAAGAAAAAGACTTTTGATTAAGTGCAGCAAGTTTTAAAAAGAGCTAGTTTTGTGCTATAGATAGTTTTATTGTCATGATCGGGGCTGTGGGTCTCCCCTCAGCCTCCTGAGGTCGCTGTTCCTACACTGCACTTCCTGATTGCATTCACCTGTCTTTGTCATTAGCACTGATTCACTCACATCTGTTCACTATTATCTGTTTTATTAAAAAACCTTTCTCCCTGCATTTGGACCCAGACCTCCCTTACTCCAACGTGACAGAATGCAGCCATCCGCCTCGTCCGGAACAGAACCGTGCGGCCGACTAGAACACAAAATAACAAAACCAAGAACAAGATCAAAGGCCAGGGATATCAGGAACACAAAAGTACATCAAAGACACAAGACAATGCA
>NC_133371.1:23864167-24075453 GCF_049309525.1 Garra rufa | reverse complement strand
AAAAGTCTTTTTCTTGTTGTTTTGTTTTATAGTTTTTTTTGTGTGTTTATAGTATACACATTTATCGGCTTTAATTAAAATATCTTTTGAACATAACTTTATAAATATCAAAAACATTATTTGCCAAGTTACAGGCTGCAAAGTATTTGCATAAATGTTGTTTAAAAATCTGTTGACACATATTTAAATAAATTAAAAACAAAAGTAAATGACATAAAAACTTTGCAGAAGTGTTGCAGTTGACAAACGATATGCTTCAAAGTAATTTTAAAAAGATAAACTCTATTTTCCAGTATGATCCCAGGTGAAAAAAAAGGTGCACTTCCATAATGTACTTAAAGTGCTCTATGTTCATGCACTAATTTTGTACTTAATATGCTAAAAATTATTTTAGAGACCCACAGCCCCGATCATGACGGACACAAAAAAGTGAATGATCAGAAACCATTTCAGTGGAGATTCACATTTAAATATGGCAGCCCTAAAAATGTGTGTGAATTTCCATAAGCAAAAATATTTAAAGCGGCCTAGTGAATTTGCATGTCCATGAAAACACATGAAAGCAATATGTGATGCCATTATTCATCAACATACAACAGGTTTTAAATGACTTTACTTTGATAACAAAAAAAATCTTATTAGAATTTCTCAAATCATTTTAAATTTAAATAGGAAAAGAGACAATGTATTAGAGATTAGAGTGCTAGAAAACAATGGTTAATGTCTATACCAAGTTCGTTATACAACATTTATCAAATCCTCTTTTTTGCATTAAAATCACAGTCTAACTGCATCCTCTGAATTTATGTCATTATGAATCTCTTTAATTGCTGTACAGACTCTAATCTGTTATTACAAGACCAAGGAGTGATGCGGAAGGAGCAGATAAGTGAGACTGGGATATTCTCAACCAAAATAAACTTAGTATGGCAGACAATGTGTACTAGAGAACAGGACCTTATGGCATGACTACAAAAAGCCAAAAAGAAAAACTGCCGTTGATGTGATCCAGAATCTCACCAGGGGGCAGTATGACATAGTGGAGCAAAGCTGTTCTCCATATTGTACATGTTGTGCAGGTCTGCTGTCTCACAGAACTGCAACTCCATCTACCTGACTATATGACAATGAAGATTATAAAGTGACATCTTTGCCTAAAGAAAAATTAGAGATCCTAATATACAGAGTTTCGAGAAGAGACTCACTCAAACCCACATACAGTTTGAGGTCAAAAGTTTACATCCCCTTTTCAGAATCTGCAAAATGTTAATTATTTTACCAAAATAAAAGAGATCATACAAAAAGCATGTTATTGTTTATTTAGTACTGACCTGAATAACGTATTTTACATAAAAGATGTTTACATATAGTCAACAGGAGAAAATAATAGTTTAATTTATAAAAATGATCCTATTCAAAAGTTTATATCCCCTTGATTCTTAATACTTCACTGTTACCTGAATGATCCACAGCTGTGGTTTGTTTGTTTTTTAGCAATAGTTGTTCATGAGTTCCAGTTTGTCCTGAACAGCTAAAGGAAAAACCATGCAGTAAGAGCCAGGGGGTGAAAACTTTTGAACAGAATGGAAAGTGTACGTTTTTTTTTTTTATATATATATATTTTGCCTAAATATCATATTTTTCATTTAGTACTGCCCTTCAGAGGCTACAGAAGATAGTATCATGTTTCCCAAAAGACAAAATAAGTTAAATTTACCCTGATCTTCAAATTCAAAAAGTTTCCATTCCAGGTTAATAGTAGCATATGAGACCTTCAGTTGTCTTCAGTGTTAAAAGATGGATCTCAAAAATCATACAGTCATTGTTGGAAAGCGTTCAAACGCACAAAAAATGCTGGAAAACCAAATAATTTGTGGAACCTGAAGAACAGGCAGTTTAACTGCTCAGGACAAACAAGGGACTCATGAACAACTATCACTTAAAAAAACACACACACACAGAGCTCTGGATCATTCAGGTAACAACACAGTATTAAGAATCAAGGGGATGTAAACTTTTGAACAAGGTCTAAACTATTATTTTCTCTTCTGGACTATATGTAAACATCTTTTATGTGGAATATCTTATTCAGGTCGGTACTAAATAAACAGTAACATGCATTTTTGTATGATCCCTCATTTTGCAAATTCTGAAAGGGGGTGTAAACTATTGACCTCAACGGTATAATCATTTCACACTTTTGGGGTATGGGGTAAAGAAGATGTCTTCAAATTAAGTTGCCAATAATATCATTACATAATTGTATGTAATTGAGGGTGAAAAGTGAAAACTGAATTTGTATTTAAGTATGATCCAGCTTGGGTTTGTTTTGTCATTATTACTCGCTTGAGACTGTAAATATGAAATTTGTTAGTAAAACTGTAACAATGTTAAAACTTTAATGTTCCACTTAATGTTTTTGTGGAAATCCTGACAAACATTTGGGTTAAGTGCTTCGGAGAGAAAATAGTTATAAAAAGTCCACAAAAATATTAAAGGAGTAGTTCACTTTCAGAACAAAAATTTACAGATAATGTACTCACCCCCTTGTCATCCCAGATGTTCATCTCTTTCTTTCTTCAGTCGGAAGGAAATTGTTTTTTGAGGAAAACATTTCAGGATTTCTCTCCATAATATTCTATGGTGCCCCCGAGTTTGAACTTTTAAAATGCAGCTTCAAAGGGCTCTAAACGATCACAGCCGAGGAAAGAAGGGTCTTATCTAGCAAAACGATCAGTTATTTTCTAAAAAAATTACAATTTACATAGTTTTTAACCTCAGATGCTCATCTTGTCTAGCTCTGTGTGTGTACTCTGTGTGGAGATTAAAAAGTATATAAATTGTAAATGTTTTTAGAAAATAACCGATCCTTTCACTAGATAAGACCCTTCTTCCTCGGCTAGGATCATTTAGAGCCCTTTGAAGCTGCATTTAAACTGCATTTTGGAAGTTCAAACTCAGGGGCACCATAGAAGTCCATTATATGGAGAGAAATCCTAAAATGTTTTCCTTAAAAAACATAATTTCTTTATTACTGAAGAAAGAAAGACATGAACATCTTGGATGACAAGGGAGTGAGTACATTATCTGTAAATCTTTGTTCTGAAAGTGAACTACTTAAGCAGCAATTTTCAATACATCAAAACACTGATAATAATAAGAACCATGATTAATCATTAGGTGTACCAATAATAACGAATAATAATTTATCACAATTAACCACCAAATCAGCCTATTAGAGTGATTTCTGAAGGACCATGTGACACTGAAGACCAAAGAAATTACTTAAAAAATAGAAATTAAGCCTTGCCATTATATTTTAAAACATTAGTTATTTTAAATTGTAATAATATTCACAGTGTTACTGTTTTTATTGTAGTAGGTGTATTATATTATGTTATATTAGGATATATACATTGACACAAATTCACTTTGCATAGACTCCATTTCCCAGAATGCCCTGCTGTCTTCCACCCCCAGTCCAGCCGGTGTATTTGGATACAAAGTCAGCCCTAGGAGTTGACAGCCCGGTCCATGGAATAGATCGTCTTTCTCATAGGGAAAGAAAACAGGGGAAGAAACGATTCGATTGAGATGAACGACAGGCTGTCCAACTGACCCAGCTGGGAGAACGTTTACAAGAGCATCCTTCAGTGGAATTCGATGATGTCTACAACAAATGGGAATATTTCAGCGTTATGATACGCCCATGCGACGATGTTGTGGATGTTGTGATGTACGGTGAACGATCCAGGCAACCACAAACATACATCTGAATTAAGAAAACCGGTTGTTTTGGCTGGAGGAACGCATGGATATTTTAACACTGGTCTGTCTATTATAAGAAATATTATTGCAGAATCTAGAAAGGAATTAGGTGGATATTATTATTATTATTATTATTATTTATTATTATTATAAAGATGGTGGACACATCTTGTGTTGGCTTTTATTTGGGCAGCATAAACACATTATGCAGAATTTCGTCGCCTAATCGCTACGACCTGGATAAAAGTCACCTTTATGCAAGCCATCCGCATCACTCTCTTTCTTTATAGAAATATCTCAATATCGCTTTATTATAATAATCGCCATACCAAGCCGAAGTTTCGCTTAGCTTGGCATACATTTCTATTTATATACGCACCTGACTCCTTATGAATCAACTGCTCTATGACAATAAAATGTCTAATGTTAAAATGATAATCATGAAGAATGAGGACGAAATGATCGAAGTAACGTTAAGCACTTGCACATGCGGTTCATAGAAATAACACGCACGTCGGTTTATGCCATTAAATTGCAAACAGTAGACGTGTAGACTATAGCCTAACGTTTATCGATGACATATTAATACGCCGAATATATACCTTTCCTGATATGTAAAGCGATAAATATGTGGCGTACATTCTGTATGTCGATTAAAGCTAATGACAACCACGGCTCTGCCATCTCTCTGTTGTGATTCTCATCTTAAAATGGACGCGCGCTTTCCTTGAACTGTCTTGTAGCGTTCGCGATGTCTCGAATTTATATAAAACAAGAGAAACGTGAAGTTAATGTTACGAATGTGCAACAAATTGTGGATGTTTGAAATCCCGAGCTGGTGCATCTCTGTGAGCCTATCAGAGCTGAATGTCTGAGGATGCCTTAAGCCTGCGCATGCATGTGTTTAAGGCTATGAATATTCATTAACATCCAATTGCAAAAAAAAAAAAAGAGTAACATCGATATACGTTTATAAATATGAGAGTTTTACATGGATCAGACTTAGATGGATTAGAGGTTAAGACAACATTCCAGTGTAAGATTAAACCCTGTGCTAGAACATAAGTGATGTAAAGCAAATTATCAGAAGTCCATCTATTTATTATTTTATCTTTAGTAATATTCATTTACTTCTGGATTCTGCTGTTGAAAAGAGAAACCAAGCAAGCAATCTCCAAGGCCTTCTATGAATCTTCAATACTGCATCGAGCAACCAAAAAGATAAGATTCTCACATCTTGATGGAATGGATATTCTCACCTAATCTTAAGGACTTTGCTTTCTTTTTGTGTCTTTAGTCATATTAGAGCTGTAAGCAGGCACTGACTGATTAAAATGGCTCTATAAATGTTAAGACACACACAAAGTGTGCTGTGGACAATCCAAGCAATCAGTGAGGACAGTGTGGGGGCAGCCCAGCAGAAGCTTTACTTATTGATTTCATTCCTCATCAAGAAGGCCTGCACTCAGTAGATGGGCTCTGCATGGATATTGTGCGCAAGTTGACAGAGGGCCTCCTCCAGCTTTTGAGACCACATCGCTGATATAAACACTCAGCGATGGACCCATATACGAGACTGAGTGGAGTAGGAGCTGGAGGTGGTGGCAGTGCTGCCCCGCTACCTTGCACCAACAGGGGAGGTTCCTGTGGACCCCCAGTTCCCTCCGCCCTCCCAGCAAATGCAAACTCAATACCCTGCCTGACACACAACAGCAGCAGTCAGAACTCCTCTACGTTTTCCTCTTCAGTGGACTCCCCAGATTCACATCTTCCTCATCATCACGATGGCGGTAACACGTACTGGACAGCTGTCTTCGATTATGAGGCCACAGCAGATGAGGAGCTGACCTTGCGACGTGGCGACCTATTGGAGGTGCTCTCCAAGGACTCTAAGGTGTCTGGAGATGAGGGTTGGTGGACTGGGAAGATCCAGGACAAGGTGGGCATATTCCCTAGTAATTACGTGACTCGACGTGACACCAGCTATCCAGCTTTGCCTCCAGGGGGTCTGGTCGGTGGGGAGTCGCCACTGGAGATTGATTTCTCAGAGCTGTGCTTGGAGGAGGTGATCGGCGCTGGTGGCTTTGGAAAGGTGTATAGAGGTGTGTGGCGAGACGAGGAAGTGGCTGTTAAAGCGGCTCGTCAGGACCCAGATGAGGACATCAGCGCTACCGCAGAGAACGTGAGGCAGGAGGCCAGACTCTTCTGGATGCTCCGACACCGCAACATCATCGCTCTCCGAGGTGTTTGCCTGCGGGAGCCAAATCTTTGCCTGGTTATGGAATATGCCCGTGGTGGTGCGCTTAACCGGGCACTTGCTGGGAAGAAGGTGCCTCCTCGGGTACTGGTGAATTGGGCAGTGCAGATTGCGACGGGAATGGACTACTTGCACAACCAGACCTTTGTGCCAATCATCCATCGAGACCTCAAATCAAGCAACAGTGAGTTATGTTTCTTTACTCTTCACAGCAAAAATTGTACCTTTGGGTGTACAGGAACTTGTCACTGGGTCAGTACCCTTAAAGCACGGGTGTCCGGTCCTGCTTGTGGAGGGCAGCTGTCCTGTAGAGTTTAGCTCCAACCCCAATTAAACAGACCTGAACCAGTTAATCAAGGCCTTACTAGGCAAACTTCCAGGCAGGTGCTTTGAGGCAAGTTGGAGCTAAACTTTGCAGGACAGTGGCCCTCCAGGACATCCCTGCCTTAAAGCGACAACTTTGCACCTTATAGGTGTGTCTAAAAAGCCAATATTAGTACCTTTGAGTAGTAATATGTACCCTTAAGGTACTAATATGATCCTTTGAGGGTATAGCCCCAAGGACAAGCTGTTGTTCCCCTAAAGGTACAACATTTGCACATTTTGTTCTCAGAGGGTAAATGCCTTTGAGACACTTCTGGCGTGTCAGATACAGTCCCAAAAGAAATGCAGTGCATCAAATATATAATTCTGCATCCTCAAGTTTGCAATGGGAATTATGGGTTTGGCACAGGTGGGGCGACTGTAGTGATGGAACAAAAGGAATAGATGTTCTGACTTGGAAACACTGTTTCTTGTTCAAAGCCTCTTGTTGTGGCATTGCTTCCTATTCTTAAGGAGAGCTGTTCTGCTCTGGAAAATGCTGGGCTATTTTTGGTCCTTTGTGCTATTTGCTGCTAAGCGCAGTTGGAGTTTTTGTGGGCAGAAAGAAGAGAGTAGCCGAATGGGTGAGTATGGATGCATTTGGGAAAAGGAAAAGGATACTAAGTGTTCTGCTTTTGCAGTTTTTGCAGTAGCAGAGCTTGACAGACACTCAAGAGAAGATTTAGCAAAGTCTGTTAATCCCTGTCCTTGTCAAATCCATGAAAACAGTCATCCCAGTGCTGCTCCTCTCCCAGAGATGGGATGCATGTTTATTGTGGCCCTGTAGACACAGGAGGGGTGAACGCATTAGCTGTCAGAGTTTAGAGTTTCACTGCTTCTCATTATCCAGGGGCTCTGAGCTCAGGTATCCTCTTCAAACTGTAGGCGTACTTGAAGATTGGCACAGCTGCCGTGGCAACAGAGGCGGATTCCAAGCCCTCCAGCCTCTTCCCAGCTCCCCTCTATTGCACCCTAGACATCCCCCTCCCCCACACTACAGTCCCCGCTCAACAACACACTAGTGGGATTGTGTGTATGGTATAGTGCACCAACTGCATTCCTATACTAGCATCAGCATTTGTCATAAGGTTAATCTCTGATCTTTACATTTTTAGGAGTCAAAATAAAGTACCCCCTCACAATTGGTGTAAATCAATGGGGCTTTGTAAACATATCATATTAGAACAATGACATGAGGAGTCAGATACAAAGACTTTCACATTAGCATACCAAAATTACTGTAATAGCTGCCTCTCCCGTTTGTTGCCTGGGGGGCTAATTTTACTTGGCTTGCTGGTTGTCAGTGCATCTGAATAACTAGGATAATCTGATTACTGACCTCCTTTAAAGTGATGTCACTCTGTGTGTGTGTGAGTTGATAGGTTGAAGTCGGTGGTCAGTTAACTGAGCTCACACTGGACTTAAGTTACTGTTATCAAAGAATGTCCCACATGCTGCTGAAAACAAAAGAGAAATGGGGATCAATTGAAAGGGTGACTCAGCTGAGAGTAACGCTAAACCCCCGATCACCTTCCCCTGACACACTCCTCAGGCAGGTCTTTCCTGGAACACAGGAATGGCTGATGGCTAATGGCTAACACATACTGTCTGGTGCTATCAAATTGTTTTGGCACACGTTCAGTAATTGTTTTCAACCTAATGAAGCCAATTTTTATCTCTACACTCAACATCAATATTAGGTTTGTAAAATAAAGAAATACTTATGGTAATGGAATAGATGAAAATTCTGTCATTAATTGCTTGCCCTTATGTTGTTCCAAACCATAAGACCTTTGTTTATCTTCGGAACACGAATTAAGATATTTTTGATGAAACCCAAGAGCTTTCTGACCCCACATAGACAGCAATGCAATTACCACGTTCAAAGCCCAGAAAGATAGTAATAAGCTCATATAGCTCATATAGTTTACTACTAGTTACAAGCAGTGTTGGGGAAAGTTACTTTTTTAAAAAGTAATGTGTTGCAATATTGCATTACTCCATAAGAAGGTAACTAAGTGCGTTACTTTGATGGAAAGTAATGCGTTACGTTACTTTTGTGTCACTGTGTGTCACCTGAGCTGGGCTTGTTTATAAATTTTTAAGAGCAAATCTCAAAAGTTATATTTTTGGCAACTGTAAAGGCCCCTTCACACCAAAATGAACCTAATAAGCTTCAGCCTGAAGGAAGTGCCTCTCAAATTAAAAAAAAAAAAAAAAAACAGGGGCAGGAGAGGTTTCAGTGAATAAATGGGAAAACAAAGTAGCTTGTGTTACTCATTTGATAAAGTAACTCTTGTAAATTTAAAAGTAATGTGTTACTTTACTAGTTGCTTTAAAAAAGTAATCTGATTACATAACTCGTATTACTTTTAATGTGTTACTCCCAACACTAGTTACAGGCTACTAGTAGCTAGTTAAGGTTACTAGTTTACCATGCATGTTGTGACAACTGAAACTTCAATTTCAGGAAATGTTTAATTTAATTACATGTTTAAGGCCTTGAATTTTTAAGGTTGTAACACATCTATTAAGAACTGTTTTATATAATATGCACACCTACTAGGCTTGTGGCAACCCGATCTCATGGGAATTCGTACATATTTTACGAGGTGGCTAATCCCTGGGGTCTAGACAAATCGTACAAAACCGTACGAGTTGTTCGTACATCTTAGCATGTGAATTGCCTGTAAAGGTGTAAAATAAGCGTTTTATCAGCAGGTGAGAAAATGAATTATGGAAAGACAAAAAGAAAGAGGCTGGGAACCTAGCAGAATAGCAACAATGACCCCCTTTATCACATATCCAAGACAGAGATGGCTCGACAATGACAGGAGTCACTCGCCTGACTGGGGGAGGGTGGATATGAAAAAATGAGCGTCTGGACCATGAGAGTTCAAATGGATACAGGGGACAGGGGAAAATACTAAGGGATGTGTATATGTGTATGGCTACGTGTGTGTATGTCCTGAAAAAAAGCCCCAGGGTCTGAACTAACACAGGGGGAGGGAGGGTCAGTGGTGGGTTATAAGCACCGGGGTCAGCGGGGAACAGGGTAGAGCGACTAATTTGTCAATGACACATGACAGATGAATTGCTGTAGTTATATGTATTTATTTTCCAGTTTGTAGACCAAGGCAATGGCAATTAGCAATGGCAATGTCATAAGTTCAATCCCAGTGAACACACACAAAAAATATGCATTGAAAAGATTTAAGTCACTTTGACATTACATCACAAACTAAGTACTTATCTAACTGTGACTGAGGTTATTTTGGTATTTTAGTGCGTTAAGGTTTCTGTTTTTCCTACCTCTTTTACACAAACTCTTTATTTAGAAGTTTTGCTTTTACAAAAAGTGCCTGACAAAACACCACTCTTCTTCATAATGCACTAATGTCAGCCACAATTTTAGGTGTTCCATTAATAAGTAATAGGATGCATTCCTTTCCCACCGATTAGAATGAGTCAGACGGGGATGATGGTAAAAGTGGGGCCATGGACTTTTTGCATTGTTTGCACTCTGGTTAGTGACCATGAGTCATTTGTCCAGCCTTTTATGTGTTAAACATTATGAACCAATACCATTTTTAGAGTTTGTGAAGCACTACCTGTATTTAGTCAAGCCATAATTTTCAAGTATAATACAGCGGGACTGATCATTTGAGGGCAGTGTGTTACTTTTTTAAAATGATTTTAAATGTTTTGCAAAGTATTGGTTAAGAGCTGTTATATTAATGCTGTTATCTTAGGTTATCAGGCAGTTTTTAACTAAAAAAGAAGCTTTAAGGACTCCCTGCAGTTTTCCGCCAAAATATAAGCTTGATTGTTTCATGTTTTAAAAGGAAGATTTAAGACAGTTACAGATCTATTGCAAACAATTATTACTATTATAGTTTATGTAAGTACTCAGTTTTTATTTTACAGTGAAATATCACTGTAATCTTGTTTTTAGTAGTTCAAGCGTGTAGCACTGAAACCCTATTGAATTGTTAGAATGGCCAAGGATCAGCAGTGTATGATCAGCCCCACGTAAAACTGATCGGGCAGACCAAACTGTACGTCGTAGAGACTTTAAACTTGGAGGGATGGTATTACTCACACCGTCTACAACATCACCAAGCCTTGCCCCAATTGGCCTGACGGAGGTGCTACAGTGATCAAAAGTATGTAATCGCTCATATCTCCTAAACCGTTACAACCAGGCTCAATAAGAGCTAAATGGCTATAACTACGCAACCATTTTTCCTATCAACATGAACATTGATATGCACAGTCTTGGTCCAAAGCACCACAAGGGTCTATAAGGACATTTGCATATCGCAAAAAACATGGCGCCATTGGCCAATGAATTCTGGCACCTATTAGACAAGGTTAGCGGAGGTCTCTTAAGGCCTGTTTGACTCATGGCCCTTAGGGTCTGTGAGAAACTTAAGAGAAATCAGCCACTGGGGGGGGGGGGATATATCATATCAAACTTTTAGTTGACAAGGAAGTAAACATCCATCAGCAGATTGCTTGGGAAGTCTGTGAATCATTTTTCTTTCTTTATTGAAACATCCAGTGAAGCACCTCAGTGCAATTAATTGAATTTCCCAGCATTATTTGAGAGACAGGACATTCTAGAAAAGTGTTCTTGTCTTGATACATTTGCTTGACTGTGGCTCATTGCACAGCAGCTCTAGGCAGGCGTAATTATTGGTAATGAATTTATATCATACACATTAATTGTGAAATAAGACCAATCTGCTGTCTGTTTGCGAGACTTTGCACTTACACTGTATGATGTAATATGTTAAAGGAGACCTATTATGCCCCTTTTTATAAGTCACAGGTGTATAATATAAAATATAAGTCCCCAGAATGTCTGTTAAGTCTCAGCTCAAAATACCCCACAGTAGGCTTGGGCGGTATCCAAATTTTGATACCGTCAAACCTCCTCCCTATTTTACCTCGGTATACGGTATTACCATGAATAATAAAAAAAATTATGACGTAAGGCTCAGACAGCGTCAACAAACTGTTGGCTTGTGCCTAAACCGTTCAGAAACTGAATACCAAACACTAATACTGAATCGATAACAAAATAACATGCACAACAAAATTAACAACTTTTATTAGTAACAAATAGCAGTTTATAAAAAAGTGCAAATACAACAGTCAAACAGAATTAAATTAACATAAACATCCAGAACAGTTTTCGCACAGAGACGCGCACACAAATCAATTAAATTAAATCACTCCGCCTGAACAACTTTTAATAACAAAGAAGAGCAGCTTATAAAAATGTGCAAATAGACCCACAACAGTCAACCAGAATTGAATTAACATGAACATCATCCATATTATAAAAAGTATTGCAAAGCAATAGTCCTAAACAAAAACTTCTTCTTTCCAGTCTTCTTTCCAATAATGTTTTTAACGTAAACCAAATAAAAAAACCTGAATCAATTAAATAAATAAAAAAGAAAAACCAGCATGTTTACTTTGTCCGGCTTTAACAGGGCACGTTGTGGACCGACAACTTTACCTGTGGTGCTTGGTGTGCTTGTGGCATAGATGCACAGGTACTTTTGTGCCACTCGCGACATCTCGGGAAAACGCCCCCATTATCGTCGGCTGCGTACTGGCGGTGGACCTAGATGTTGTTGGTCCTGCATCGGGAGGCATTGAAACTGTTGGACTGAGTGAACTCGGGTCCATCCTCGCAGCAGTGAGTGGATGGTGGTTTCGTATATGCGACCTTAGGTTCGAGGTATTTCCATCTTTCGCGGTCACCTTTTTGTTGCACAATTTGCAAATTGCCTCGTCCGTATTTACCGTCTCTCACTTCTTGTTCGGTCGAAACCCGAAATACTGCCAAACTGCAGAATTTGTATTCTTTTTCGAGACCAGGTCACTTGGTGCGCGACTCACCATCTTTCCCCACCTCTCTCTTTCTCCTCCACGCTGTCACGTGATGACAACCACGCATACGCATTTTTAGGCATTAAATAAATTATATTTAATATTTAATCCTTGTCTCGTATATAAGTGCATTGTTTTTTATGATGGTATAACGTGAAACTGATATAACTGTTGCAATTTTTAGATCCCGCGGTATACCATATTACCGCCCAAGCCTAACCCACAGATCATTTATTATAGAATTTTGAAATTGCCTATTTTAATTGAAAGAATAAATGCACTGTTTTTATGCATGTCTTTTTAAATGCAAATAAGCTTCTGCTCCCCACCCCTTTTAAAGAATAGGACTGTGCCTTTACAGCTCCGACCTCAGATACTCTGCTCAAAAAAACACCATATCACGTCTATCACGCTGAAATCATGTGTTTTAAACCATATTAGTTTACATTTCTGATATACGGTTTTCTGAGCGCACATATTCGAAGCACGTACGTGCACAGAAACGGCTGTCACATGGCATGTGAGTACTAAACTAAGTTCTCTTTCATGTCTTATTGTGCTTAAACTGTCAAATACACACAAGTTTATGTTAAAAACACACATGAGTTACAAAAACTGTTGTTTATGTCTGTGAAGGTAAACAGCTGGGAAAGAAATTGCAGGTTTATAATAGATCTGTGTGGCAGCAGCGTAATATACAGTAAATAAACCAATAAATCCACTGCTCTCTTGTCTCCTCTGAGGCTGGAAATCGAATAGTATTAGTATTGTTCATTTTTGGAGGGAAAATCACTTCACACCATTTTCCATTGATTTGCTTTTTGATATAGGCTATATCCTGTAAAAACAAGCTCCAGCACTGACTGTGTTTATTATTTGGTAGATTGCTCATATCTGAAAAATCTCCATTTTTGTGGGAACTTGGGCATCTGTAGTACAGGTGTGTTTAGAGACTATGTATAGGTCATCCTTTGTCTGGGCATGTGTTAGTGAGACTGGTGTAGGTCAGTGTCTTCTTGTATTTAAACCCTGACACAGTTTAAATGTGAGCCAGAATACACACAAAAATCAATAAAGAGACAATAAAAAGTAGTCCTGATGGTCTCGGTTAATGAACTGAAGACTATAGCCCTCATATGACAGAGTATCTTTTAAAACTGTTCTAGTTAATACATAACCAGACACTTTTTTATGCAGGCATGAGAATTTCTCAGTTGTTTTCTATTTAAAGAGTTAGAGTCCAAGGTTTGGCCTGGAGCTCACGTGATCCAAAGCAAAGAAAACACACAAAGTGCTTATCCACACCCAAACTGAGTATACACTATAATACACCACACACACACATTTACTATGAACTGCAGAGTCAATAACCAAAGCAAGATCTGCCCTCACAGCTAATATACACATATTTACACTTACAGAAATGTTTACAGGTGTTACTATGACACATTAAACACAGACAGTACCACACATCCATGACAAAGCATAAAGCATGTTGTGGATATGGTGGGAAAGACACAGAGTGTGTAGTGTTGTAGTCCACATACCCTTGCACTGAACAATACATGCAACACAGTCCGTACACAGAACGCACTGGCATGGCCGAGTGTCGGAGATCTTCGGAACAATGCCCATCGGTGGCCTGCGCTTCTGCAGTGCCACAGAAGTCAGAGGAGTATTGTTGGAGTATTGAAAGCAAGGCAGACGGGAGCAAAGGGAGCAAGGCAGAGCCTCTCTAGAACAGGTTGGATTAGAGTGTCCTGTAAACAGATCATTAAACAGCAGCAATGTTTTCATTAACCAGTCCCTTGAGGTCAAAATGTTTGTTATCTCAGAGACTGTAGAGTGAATTCATCTTGAACTGTGACTATGCGAATTATGGCAAATCAGGCCACATTTATTTACTTTTTTCCAACTCAATGATAAGTAAAGTTCTCTGGAATTTGATGGTATACAGTGGTGGCCAAAATTATTAGAACACAAGTATTTTCACCAGCTAAAATGGTTTTAAGTCAGCTATCTTTTGCTGTAATTTCCAAACATTAATTTTGCTATTAATTATAACAATCCAGTGAGATTTTTGTTTGCACAAGAAATCTGACAACAGCCAGTGCTCCACACAGAGATCTCATCTCATCATTATCCAGTCTGTCTGGAATGACATGAGGAAACAACAAACTGAGACAGACTAAATCCAGAAGAACTGTGGCAACGTCTCCAAGATGCACCACCTGCAAAGCTACAGTGCTGTTAAAAGTTTTAGGCGCTTGTCTAAAAATGCTGTAAAATGAGGATGCTGTCATAAATAATGTCTTAAATAGATTTTCTTTATAAATTAACTAAATTAAATCACATTTGGAGGGACCATCCTTTGTTTTTCAGGTAGCTTTGCTGGTAGGTCTCTTGAAGCATCTTGGAGACATTGCCACAGTTCTTCTGGATTTAGTCTGTCTCAGTTTGTTGTTTCTTCTAGTCATTCTAGACAGACTGGATGATGATGAGGATGAGATCAGATCTCTGTGTGGAGCACTGGCTGTTGTCATACTCCTTGAGCAAACCAAAATCTCACTGGATTATTACAATTAATGGCAAATGAATGTTTGGAAACGTAAACTGGTGTTTCCTACTGACACACTACAGCAAAAGATAGAAATTAAAACCATTTTTAGCTGGTGAAAATACCAGTGTTCTAATAATTTTGGCCACCACTATATATCATCAAATTCCAGAGAACTTTTCTTATCATTAAGCTAAAGATTAAAAATGTAATATTTGTTACGCATTTAATAAATTATTGTTAAATTGTCACAATTTCACTTAATTAGACATATTTCATATATACATATTTCGCATCTTGCGAAAAAAGTTCCCACAGGTTTTCATCATGAGATCAGGTGGTAATTATCAATATATCTCCAGGTTAAGGTACATGATATAAAGCACAAAAGAGAGACAAACATTAGAGAAGATAAATTATTTACCATTTTTAAGTGCTCCACATGGCTCCAGGGGGTAATAAAGGCCTTCTGAAGCGAAGCAGTGCGTTTCTGTAAGAAAATATCAATATATAAAACTTTATAAACCATAATCTCTATCTTCTGTTAAAGGAACACTCCACTTTTTTTGGAAATAGGCTCATTCTCCAACTCCCCCCGAGTTAATAAGTTGAGTTTTACCATTTTGAAATCCATTCAGCCGTTCTCCTGTTCTGGCGATATCACTTTTAGCAAAGCTTAGCATAGATCATTGAATCCTATTAGACCAATAGCATCGCGTTCAAAAATAACCAATGAGTTTCTATATTTGTCCTATTTAAAACTTGACTCTTCTGCACTTATATCGTGTACTAAGACCGGCGGAAAATGTAAAGATGTCATTTTCTAAGCCAATAAGATTAGGAACTACACTCCCATTCCTGCGTAATAGTCAAGGAAGTTTGCTGCCGTAACATGGCCGAAGCAGGTGCAGTAATATCATGCAGTGCCTGAATTTTGTTCCCAGCTGGGTAACTTCCAACGGGGAACGCTCCCTGTGCATGGTCACGTTGTGCTGCGTGATATTACTGCGCCTGCTTCGGCCATGTTACGGCAGCAAACTTCCTTGACTATTACGCCGGAATGGGAGTGTAGTTACTAACTGCAGAAGAGTCAAGTTTTAAATAGGACCAATTCCGAAACTCGTTGGTCATTTTTGAACGCGATGCTATTGGTCTAATAGGATTCCTATGCTAAGCTATGCTAAAAGTGATATTGCCAGAACAGGAGAACAGCTGAATGGATTTCAAAATGGTAAAAGTCAACTTATTAACTCGGGGGGAGTTGGAGAATTAGCCTATTTCCAAAAAAAGTGGAGTGGTCCTTTAACTGTTGTACACACAAATACGAGGGTGGTGTTCCAGAGGATAATGTTGGATGTAGATGTAGCGTAAAGTGACAAACGTGATTTTAGCTGTTAAAAGTTTCCAAAACTTGGTTCTTGCAAGGCTAGCATATTCTCACCGGAGCTTATGCTTCGTTTATGTCATACAGCAGTCTAACGGAAGTCAGAGATAACGGTTTAAAAGGTTTTAAATATGGATATTTTTTAGGGATGCACCGAAATGAAAATTCTTGGCCGAAACCGAAAACTGAAAAAGAGGAAACCAAGGCCGAAAACTGAAAACCGAAACACCGAAAGAATTATGCCAATTATTAGTACCATTGCATTTATGGCTATGACTGTGTACTAATTTTACTAAAATCAAGGCATTGCAATTGCATAAATTAATATTAAAGTTTCAAAGAATAAATCAGTTATATTAATTAAAACAATTATTATCAATCAAGTATTATATTACTTAAATAACATGTACATATATTTTACTGCCTTTGTTTAAATTTTTAAAATTTTTATAACACATTATCCATCAGTTCACATTTACAACTCTACGTGTTTCTCTTCCAGCAGGAGGCGCTGTCAGAATGGTAAACAAAGCAGCGCAGCAAATGACTTTGAAACGTGCAGCGCTCATATTTATTCAATGGATAGCCTTTTGAAGTTTCATCAAATTAAGAGCTTTATTTAAGTCTTTCAAAAAACAACCCTTACACAATAGTAGGGGACTAAATTAATATCAGCATATGAAGTATAATCGTCTCTCATTGGTTCTGAGAGAATGCATGTCAGATGCTGAAAGCACTGTCAGTTTTTACTTTCACTTTAACATATTGCGCAGTTTTCACGTTGCTTGTGTGATATCCATTGGCTCACCTCCATGGTTTAAAACATAAATATTTATAAAAATACAGTATATAGAAAAGGCATATCTTTAAAATATTGTGACGTAACACCAACGTAAAGCTGCTCTCATCATTGGCTGTACCCACGACTGCAGACACACCCCCTCTTGAAATTTCGGCATTACAAGTTTTGCAAATCGCTATCCATTGGTCTTTCTCAGATATACTGAAATACGTCCACACTGCAGATGTGTTGCTTCAGACAAGCACGTGCAGGCTGCGGCTTCTGTTTGCGTCAACATACTGTTTCGGCCGTGTTGTTTCGGTGATAAAAGTCTAACCGAAAATGCACTTTTGGGCCATTTTCGGCCGAAAATTTTCATTGGCTGAATATTCGGTGCGTCCCTAATATTTTTCTTACACAAACGCATCGCTTTACTTTAGAAGGCCTTTATTAACCCCACTCAGTTGTGTGGAGTACCTTTATGATGCACTTTTTTGGGCTTCAAAATCTCTACACTCATTCACTGCCATTATAAAGCTTTGAAGAGCCAGAACATTTTTTATATAACTCAGATTATATTCGTTTGAAAGGAGAAAGTCCTACAAGACTTGAGGGTGAGTAAATCATGGGTCATTTTTATTTATCCCTTTAAGTTTTAAGGTAAATGTTTGTTATATTCCAAGTTAAAATGTTCAGATAGTGTGTTCAATTCAATGCTTTATTTAAGAACAGCCAAGAAACAAAAAATGTGCCTTGCAAGTGTGACAACACACAGATAAGTGGAGTAGCTCTGGCAGGCAGGTGCTTTGCTGACTGTCAGGTGCTGCTTGTGTCATGGCGTGTCTCTTTGCATGTGCCTCAGGTGACATTTACCTCAAAGAGGCCTGACAGCAGCACAGCTGACACAGGGAAAAGCTGGCGTTTGCAGGTACATTTAACCCTGTGGGAGAGGGAGGCCGTGTGGTTACCGCCACTGGTGTCCTATTACTATAACTCATTAAACACTAGAACAGCTGAAGAGAATGTCAGTAACAATTCAAATTCCTTATGGTTTACTTGAAACAAACTATTCTATGTGTAGACAAAATAGTGTTTGGAAAGGACTAAACAGTAAAAGGGTAGGAATGACCCCGTTCTAGAGTTCAGCTGCAGTTCTCTTGTCCCTATTCAGGCAAATTTTCATGCAGTTCCTGGTTGGTGGTTTGCATTCCAAATGTCCCTAAAAGAGATTTAATGTATGTCTAGAGAACAAGGCCATCATCAGTACAGCACAGGTTCTAATTACGCTGTTATCTATTGACATTGCAGCCAGTCTAATATTGACATTCGAATAGAGGCAGAAATTTGACTCTAATCGAGAATGCGGAACCTCAAGGACTTTTTAAAAGCGCAGGCAACAAAGCAGCAGCATCTAATGTCTGAAAGTCACCATGCAGAAGATCATATGGGTACAAAGCCATAATAATATCTCTCCTGGAGGGCAACATTGTGCCGTGCTGGAACTGATTAAAGCTCAATGAGCCATTGGTGTTGCTTCTGTAGCCAACCAAAGGTATCAGTGACATGAGGTCTTTGTAAAACCAAGCACACTCTGCTAGACTGAAACCCCTTGCACATTTCAATTTACGGTTTCTTTTATTCTGGAGTGTTAGTGAACACTTTACTAGGGATGGGAATGGGGAAGTAATGCGATTCCTCTGATCGATTCTGATTCTTTAACACCTCCGTTTACAAAGCGGCATAGACAGATGTATTAATGACGTCTTGATCGTAACCGATGAGTGCTGGAAATGTAAAGCTTCTTTCTATTATGAGGCGGACGGCAGGAATTGGTCTTAACTATATATTAAACAAACAGAAAATTAGGCAATGTCTCTTAATTTTATTCTGTATAAATTAGTTTGATTCACTAAAAAAAGAAATAACTAATTGGAGTCATTTGTTGGAAATCAGACTACACTGGCTGTGTTGTATACTGTTCACTAAAAAGGGCTGATTCCTTAGAATGATTTATTTGTAAATTAGACTGGACTGGTTGTGTTGTATGTTACAGATTCACTAGAAAGAATTGACTCATTATTTAGAATTATTTGTTTGTGAATCAGACTACACTGGTTGTGTTGTATGTTACTGATTCACTAAAAAGTTCTGATTCGTTAGAATGATTCATTTGGGAATCAGACTACATTGGTTGTGTTGTATGTTACTGATTCACTAAAAAGTTCTGATTCGTTAGAATGATTCATTTGGGAATCAGACTACATTAGTTGTGTTGCATTTTACTGATTCACTAAAAAGAACTGACTCATTAGAATTATTAGTTTGAGAATCAGACTACATTGGTTGTGTTGTATGTTACTGATTCACTAAAAAGTTCTGATTCGTTAGAATGATTCATTTGGGAATCAGACTACATTAGTTGTGTTGCATTTTACTGATTCACTAAAAAGAACTGACTCATTAGAATTATTAGTTTGAGAATCAGACTACATTGGTTGTGTTGTATGTTACTGATTCACTAAAAAGTACTGATTCATTAGAATGATTCATTTGGGAATTAGACTACACTGGTTGCATTGTATGCTACTGATTTACTGAAGGAACTGATTCATTAGAATTATTAATTTGGAAATCAGTCTACACTGGTGGCATTATAAGTCTTGATTCACTAAAAATAATTTATTAAAAGTCATTTGTTGGAAATCAGACTACACTGGCTGTGTTGTATGTACTGTTCACTAAAAAGGGCTGATTCCTTAGAATGATTTATTTGGAAATTAGACTGGACTGGTTGTGTTGTATGTTACAGATTCACTAGAAAGAATTGACTCATTAGAATTATTTGTTTGTGAATCAGACTACATTGGTTGTGTTGTATGTTAATGATTCACTAAAAAGAGCTGATTCATGAGAATTATTCATTTGGGAATCAGACTACACTGGTTGTGTTGTATGTTACTGATTTACTGAAGGAACTGATTCATTAGAATTATTAATTTGGAAATCAGTCTACACTGGTGGCATTATATGTCTTGATTCACTAAAAAATAATTTATTAAAAGTCATTTGTTGAGAATCAGACTACACTGATTCATTTGGGAATTAGACTACATTGGTTGCATTGTATGTTATTCATTTGATTGTATGTTATTCATTTGAGAATTATACTACACTGGTTGTATTGTATGTTTTTGATTCACTAAAAAGAACTGATTCATTAGAATGATTCATTTGGGAAATTAGACTGCATTGGTTGCATTGTATGTCTTTGATTCGCTAAAAAGAACTGATTCATTAGAATGATTCATTTGAGAATTATACTACACTGGTTGTATTGTATGTTTTTGATTCACTAAAAGAACTGATTCATTAGAATGATTAATTTGGGACTTAGACTGCATTGGTTGCATTGGATGTTTTTGATTCACTAAAAAGTACAAAAATAATTCATTTTGTAATCAGACTGCACTGGTTGTGTTGTATGTTTTTGATTCACTAAAAAGAACTGATTCATTAGAATGATTAATTTAGGAATCAGACTACACTGGTTGTGTTGTATGTTTTTGATTCACTGAAAAGAACCAGCTCATTAGAGTCAGTTGTTTGGAAACCAGACTACATTGGTTACACTGTACACTGTATTTCTCGTTCACTAAAAAAAGAACCAACTCATTAGAGTAATTCATTTGGGAATCAGCCTACACTGGTTATGTGGTATATTTTTGATTTCTCATGTCTCATTCTCCACCCTGACTGTATTTTTGATCTCAAAATTTTAAGAGTTAGCTACAATCTGGGGCTTTTCATGTCAGACTACAGTCTTGTAGTGTATGCTAGATACAAAATAACCACATACGATAGACTGAAGCTACTGTAAAAGTGCACTTTAAACATGGCTTTATGAAATGAATGGGACCATCAGTATGATGAGTGTCCCATTAGACACTAGAAAGCTCAAACAGACTTCCATATATAGCTCCTCTTTAGTCCTTCTTTCATGTTTGTATATTTTCACCTCTCTCTCATTTTCTTTCTTTTTCTGCCTTTTTCTGATGCCACTTGCAGTCTGAAATATCCATGTCACTCCCTATGTTTAGCACTCCCACATATAAAGCACACAAAGCCACAAGCACAGGAATACAAATGCATACTTATGCAAACACACACACACACACACACACACACATACACCAATGATATGCCCCAATTCCTCTTGTCCTTGCTTCTTTCCTTTATTCTCTGTTCACCCATTCCCATCATCATCCCTCTCCCTTTATCTTTCCCCTTTGGTTGAGTATAAGAATGGATGCCTCGGCAGGCGACAGCTGGAATCTGATTCATACAGGAATGGAGGGAGGTAGGCAGGGCGAGAGAGAGAGATGGAGAGAACGAGAGAGAGGGGGATGAGAGGGATTGTCTGTAGGGCACGGTGATGACTGCTGAGGATAGGGAGGAGAAGGGGGCCACACTCAGTGATTGGTCCAAATAAGCCCCGCCTAGCTTAGTCATGCCTTTGCTGATTGGTCCACAGCCATGCTTGCCACCAGCACTCTTAGTCAATAACCTTTTCAGTGAAACTCTACTTTGATCTCTGTGTATAAGATAAGAAAGCTATCAGTCCAGAAATATATACATATGTTTTCAGAAGATTCAACGCTGAGTATATAGATCTTTTGTATTGAAGTGGGTGATATAGCTAAAATTTTATCTTTTTAAAGGTTACATCTTTTTTATCCATATTGTCATGCCTTTTAATGACATTTGATGTTGTGATATTTACAGTTGAGGTCAGAAGTCTACATACATCTTGCAGAATCTGCGAAATGTTAATCATTTTACCAGAATAAGAGGGATCATACAAAATGCATGTTGTTTGTTTATTTAGCACTGATCTGAATAAGATATTTCACATAAAAAAACATAAGCTTTTTTGTGTATTTGAATCCTTTCCAGCAATGACTGTATGATTTTGAGATCCATCTTTTCACACTGAGGACAACTGAGGGACTCATATGCAACTATTACAGAAGGTTCAAATACTCACTGATGCTTCAGAAGGAAAAACGATGCATTAAGAGCCTGGGTGTGAAAACTTTTGAACAAAACAAGATGTGTACATTTTTCTTATTTTGCCTAAATATCATACTGCCCTTCAGAAGCTGCAGAAGAGACTTACATGTTTCCCAAAGACAAAATAAGTTAAATTTACCATGATCCAAAAGTTTTCAATGCATTTCTCTTAATGCATTGTGTTTCCTTCTGAAGCATCAGTGAGCCTTCTGTGATAGTTGCATATGAGTCCCTCAGTTGTCCTCAGTGTGAAAAGCTGTAAAGCTGGATCTCAAAATCATACAGTCATTGTTGGAAAGGGTTCAAAAACACAAAAATGCTGAAAAACCAAATAATTTGTGGGACCTGAAAGATCTTTCTGAACAGCGGGCAGTTTAACTGTTCAACACAAACGATGGACTTATGAACAAATATCACTAAACCATTTGTAAACTTTTGAGCGGGGTAATTTTTATAAATTCATCTATTATTCTTCTATAATGGACTGACCTGACCAAAATAATGAGGGTTTATTTGATCAAAAAAGCTAATGTCATCCAAACAGTCATTGTAGCCAGAAAGGTTTAAAGGGATAATTCACCCAAAAATGAAAAACATGTTGAGTTGCTGTCTGTGAAGGGTCAGAAAGCTCTCAGATATCTTCAAAATTATCTTAAGTTTGTATTCCGAAGATAAACAAAGGTTTTACGGATTTGGAATGACATGAGGGTGAGTAATTAATGACAGAATTGTCATTTTTGGGTGAACTATCTGTTTAATGTATTAAGTAAAACACTGAAAAGAGTCTAGTTAAGAGTCTATAGATGCAGGCCCGAAAATAGTAACCCCTGAGAAATACAAAATGAAGGATTCAAACTGCTATGTCAGCATGTGGGACTGTAAAAACATCTGTCTCAGCAGTGTAATGTAGTGTACCTGGGCTGAAGCAGCAGGTAGAACTGGGGGAAACAAGGGACCTGATTCAGCCACTGTACCAGCTGTTCCTGCCTTCAGGGGACCATTTCATTTCAGCCTTCATGCTCCCTTACTGAGTGTGCACTATATACGGCACTGAGGGGAGAATTCGTCCCTTTCAGATTAGAAGATATGGAAGAGTGGGCGACTCAGCGATTGATTGAGACACAGACCTTTTCAGTGAGCTTTAGGGAGACAAGCACTGAGTGGGTGAGAGAATGTGTTTCAGAGACAGCTTGTCTCTTTCTTGGATTGTACGCCTGACAAATCAGGCAAAGTTTAGGACTGTGCCACGCTTGTGTAATAGCTGTTAACACCACATATTGCAACCTCTTTATTGTTTAATTATAAATCAGTGACTGTTCAAATATTTTTATCACCCTCTTGACTTTAAATTGCTGTGTGAAGACTGGATGATGTGCCATTCTCATGGATTGTCGAAGAGACAAATGGTCTAGTCTCCAATTGGATCATTAAAGGTCAAAGGTCAAATTGCTTGTTGTAATGACAAACAGTTAAACAAGGGTTGCAGCGTGACAGATGTGCGTGCCCTGACACCATACTGCACTTTATCATCATCAGGCTTAGATTAAAGTCGCTGCAAATGGAGATATATGTAAAGGAAATGCTAATTAGATTGTATTTTATGCCATCTGGGGGTCCAGAGTGTGTAATTCTTTGAAAGACAGAAGATTTATGTTAAGGGATATACACTACAAGTCAAAGGTTTTTGAACATTAAGATTGTCTCTTCTGCTCACCAAGCCTGCCTTTGTTTGATCCAAAGTACAGCAAAAAAATATATATATAAATACATATTTTTACTATTTAACATAACTGTTTTCCATTTGAATATATTTTAAAATGTAATTTATTTCTGTGATTTCAAAGCTGAATTTTTTAGCATGCTTTTTCACATGATCCTTCAGAAATCATTGTAATATTCTAATTTGCTGCTCAGGAAACATTTATTATTATTATCATTATCATGTTTATTCACTATAGTTTAGAAAATGGTAATAAAATATGACAATAACTCTTGTGTCAGAACAAATCCATCTTTATAATATTAGATAACATTATATTTTATAATACCAAATAACTGTTAGTATGACGGCATTTACACAACTATCAATACTTTGTTGACCAATTACCAAGCAATGCTTAATTTTGTTCAGTCTGTGGTGTAAAAAGGTCGCATTAGCAAAGAAAAAGAAAAAAACACTTAAGCAAAACATGGTCAGGTCAAAGTGTCCGAATAATTTTGAATCCCAGATTTTTAGCATCTTTGCTGGTAGTCCACAATAATAGCTGAATTTATAAAAATGACCCCATTTAAAAGTTTACATACATTTGATTCTTTCTGTTGTTACCTGAATGATCCACAGCTGTGTGTGTTTTTTATTTTTTGTTTAGTGATAGGTGAGGTCCCACAAATTCTTTGGTTTTTCAGCATTTTTGTGCATCTGAACCGTTTTCAACAATGACTGTGTGACTTTGAGATCAATCTTTTCACACTGAGGACAACTTGACAACTGAGAGACTCATATCCAGGGGCGTAGCAGCCAATTTAAAAGTGTGTGTGGGGGGGGGGGGGGCAGTATGGTCATGTGACCCAAAGGTGATGTTTATACAGTATAATACATTCTGTTTACAAGAGCAACAAGATTTGAAGCTCATGGCAGACGCCCAAGAGATTCGTGCTGTGATTGGCTAAATGTTGGTTACACTCAAGTCTAAGTAACCAATCAGAGACCAGGGGCGGAAATATTGGCGCTAGGTCAAAAAAAGTGCGAGGGACAGACTCACCTGTTTCTAAAAGTGAGGGGGACGTGTCCCCCCCGTCCCCCCCGGTTGCTACGCCCCTGCTCATATCCAACTATTACAGAAAGTTTAAATGCTCAATGATGCTCCAGAAGGAAAAATTATGCATTAAGAACCTAGGGGTGAAAACTTTTGAACAGAATGAAGATGTGTATATTTTTCTTATTTTGTCTGTCATGTTTTTTTCAGTTAGTACTGGCCTTCAGAAGCTACAGAATATACTTACATGTTTCCCAGAAGGCAGTGAAATTTTGCCTAATCTTCAAATTCAAAAAGTTTTCTTCTGTGGGAGGTTGCAACTGACCAGTCAGAATGAGGATAATTCATTTGATATACAGACTATGAATAAAAAGCAAATATCAATGTTATGAATGGGAGTTATGGTTGATGTCCTGTGCATACGGTGCTTGGTTTTGAGTGTGTTTGATGTTAGACAGTTGCGAGTTGTAAAACCTGTGTGACGGTCCTCTCATATATCATCCCAACACATAAACACACTTCCATGCATGCCCTGAATGGCCAGCAGTAGCCTTTAGTGAAGAACCACAACAAAGTTAATTGGTACATATATGCAGTGTACACACACACACACACACACACACACACACACACACACACACACACACACACACACACACACACAAACACACATTTACCATTACTGACACACCCTCACTTGTTCAGCCTCGGACATGTTCAACGAATGTGTTTTGTGCCTCTTTATTCCCATGAACACCCTCTCTCTCCACACATATATTCACACAAGCATAATTATTCTTTCTCTGGGACATGCACACACACACATTCACCCCCTCATAACCCTACGATGTCCCTCAGGGTGACATGGCCACGAAGACAGGCATATAACAATGCCTTATTAACTTTGTGAGCAGCCATCTCCTATTCTACTAATCTCCCATCACACCAGAGGGAGAAACATACATACATACTCACACAAATGCACACAGTTAGAGATGAGGCAGGGAAAGGTCAACTTATAGCTTAACAAGTTCACTAAAAAATATTGGTAACACTTTACAGTAAGGACCCATTAGTTACCATTGGTTATAGAAGTAATTAACATCTGTTCTTTTTTTATTCTGTCTACATGTTTTCTTTTTTATTTATTAAAATTTATATTTTATTCTATTGTCCTCATTTCGAAGTCGTAGATCTAATATAAACATGCAACTTCTTTCCCAGCTATTTATCTTCACATACGTGTGTTTTAAGCATAAACTTCGTATTCGACAGTTTAAGCGCAATAAGACATGAAAGAGAATTTAGTTTAGTACTCACATGCCGTGTTTGCGGCGGATGTGTGTGCTTAGAAAACCCTATATTAGAAGTTTAAACTAATATGGTTTAAAACTATCTGAGGTACGAGCTGTAAAGGCACAGCTCTATTCTGGAAAAGGGGCGGGGACCAGCAGCTCATTTGCATTTAAAGAGGCATGCACGTAAACAGCGTGTTTCTGCTTCCACTCAAAATAGGCATTTTTAAAATGATATAATAAGTGATCTGTAGGGTATCTTGAGCTCAAACTTCACAGATACATTCTGTGGACACCTGAGAGTTATATTACATATTGTAAAAAGAGGCATAATAGGTTTCATTTAATGACTAAATGTAAATGTTAATTAATAAAAATCAGTTTTAGTTGTTACTGTTTATTGTTAGTTTGTGACAGGCCGAACGTTACAAGTACATGCACAAGTTTGCTATGTTAATCGGTACTTTTGTGTTCAGTTTAAATATCTGAACATCCTTAAAACTAATAAATTTAGCTAAGAAGCCAAACTGACAGTACTAGGACTTTCTAGACATGTGTCTTGAATATGTTATGTATATTTTTTCTTGTTCCATTGGCAGATTTTCATTTGTCTTGTCAGTAAATGTTACGTGCTGCTTTGCCTCAGCAGTTGTCGACCTTCTCAGAAGATATTTTTTAGCAGAAAACATGTCCTTGTTTATGAATACATGAAATATATGAAATACACAATGTTTTCTCCAAAAATAGAGCATCTGTTGGAAAATATTAGTGTTCATTGACATCCAATGTTTTTGCTATATTTTCATAAATATTATGTTCCAGGAATTAATTAATTCATTCATCTTTGACAATATCAAATAATGCTTTCATTTTTAGTTTTTATATTTATATATTAAAATGAAGTTTGGTTATATTTATACCCTTGGATACTTTTTTTTCATATTCCCCTATTCTCTTATCTATATACTGTAAATGCATATAGGCAATACTAAATATCATCTTCATGTTATTTAATTAAAAAGTAAGTAGGATCATTATAGTAAATGATCATAATTCATTTTCATTGACAAAACATCTAGTTGTATAAAGAACATGCATCTACAGTTGAGGTCATAAGTTTACATACACCTTGCAAAATGTTAATTATTTTACCAAAATAAAAGGGATCATACAAAATGCATGTTATGTTTCATTTAGTATTGACCTGAATAAGATGTTTCACATTAAAGACATTTACATATAGTACACAAGAGAAAATAATAGTATTATTATTATTATTTATAAAAATGACCCCATTTAAAAGTTTGATCCACAGAATGATCCACAACTGTGTGTGTGTGTGTGTGTGTGTGTGTGTTTTTTTTTTGTTTAGTGATAGGTGAGGTCCCACAAATTATTTCGATCTTTCAGCATTTTTGTGCATTTGAACCCTTTCCAACAATGACTGTATGATTTTGAGATGAATCTTTTCACACCGAGGACAACTGAGGGACTCATATGCAACTATTACAGAAGGTTAAAGTGCTCACTGATGCTCCAGAAGGAAAAACTATGCATTAAGAGCCTAGGGGTGAAAACTTTTGAACAGAATGAAGATGTATAGATTTTTCTTATTTTGCCTAAAAATCATGTTTTTGTCATTAAGTATTGCCCTTCAGAAGCTAAAAAAGATATCTACATGTTTCCCAGAAGACAAAATAAGTTAAATTTACCCTAATCTTCAAATTCACAAACTTTCACCCCTGGCTCTTAATGCACTGTGTTTCTTTCTGGAGCATCAGTAAGCACTTGAACATTCTTTAATAGCTGCATATGAGTCCCTCAGTTGTCCTCAGTGTGAAAAGATGGATCTTATAATCATACAGTCATTGTTGGAAGAGGTTCAAATACAGAGAAAATGCCGAAAAACCACAAAATTTGTGGGACCTGAAGGATTTTTCAGAAAAACTGTGAGTGACTCATGAACAACTATCACAAAAAAAAAAAAAAACACAGCTGCGGATCATTCAGGTAACAACACAGTATTAAGAATCAAGTGTATCTAAACTTTTGAATGGAGCCATTTTTATAAATTCAACTATTATTTTCTCTTGTGGACTATATATGTGACCCTGGACCACAAAACCAGTCATAAGGTTAAATTTTACAAAACTGAGATGTTAGGGTAGGACAATATCTGGCAGAGATACATCTATTTGAAAATCTGGAATCTGAGGGTGCAAAAAAATCAAAATGCTGAGAAAATCACCTTTAAAGTTCTTCAAATTAAGTTCTTAACAATGCATATTACTAATCAAAAATTACATTTTTATATATTTATAGTAGGAATTTTACAAAAAATCTTCATGGAACATGATCTTCACTTAATTTCCTAATGATTTTTGGCATAAAAGAAAAACCAATAATTTTGACCCATACAATGTATTTTTGGCTATTGCTACAAATATACCCCAGCGACTTAAGACTGGTTTTGTGGTCCAGGGTCACATATGTCATTTATGTGAAATATCTTATTCAGGTCAGTACTAAATAAAAAATAACATGCATTTTGTTAACACGTCCTCTTATTTTGGTAAAATAATTAACATTTTGCAGATTCTGCGAGGTGTATGTAAAATTTTGACTTCAGCTGTATAATATACATATTAGGAGGTAAGGAGAGAAAAGTTCCACCTGTTCCAGCTTGTGATGTGCTGGCCAAACAGAAACTCAGCTGTGTGCTCTTCCTGTGTCTTTCTCTGCTCCCGTTTGCATATGTGTGGTGATAATGGACTAGCAAGGCTGCACTCCACCCATCCCCACCCCACTCAAACCAGTCCAGCTGACTATTGACACTCCAAACATTTCCATAGCCTGCCCGCACACGGAAACACAGGAGGAAATACAGGGAGGAGGGAAAGAACAGGGCACCACAAACTAGCATCACTCTCTCACACAGTACACATGACGTATAGTACTGTAAAGAACGCTATAGTTCACATTGTATTGATGTTTTATTTGTGAGATTTACTCCATCCGGTGTGACTCATGTTAGTAAATGTGAGCTAGACCAAAAGTCTAAACTCTTTTAAGTCTTAATAGCAACTGTATAATCTCATGTGGCGTGACAATATGGCTTAGACCAGTATCCCAACCCTTTTCTGTTTTATGTACCTATTGACTTCTATAATTCTTGTTCTAATAAACTAAGTGGATCTTGGTAGTTTCAGTAAACACAGATCTGAATTCAATGAATAACAATGCCAGGATTATTCTGTCCTCTAATGCCAGTTCTGTGAAATATTGACATTGTTCTCCACATGGCGCCTGTTATGTGTATGTGTGTATAGGTGCCTGCCATGTGTCTCACTTGTGATGTAAAGCTAAATTTGTGTTGTGAATAGATGAGTGTGCACTTTACATCAGTTTCGTGTAAGAGAGATCATGTGTGTGTGTGTGTGTGTGTGTGTAAGAGAGAGATCTTGTTTCTCTTTTGGACTGTGTGTTGCCTGCACACATGCTACTGGCTGATTAATATTTGATGGAGTATAGAGCTTCAACTCCTTTTAAAAGTCAAGAAGTCTCTATTTTGCTGAGTAGGCGATATTGAATCAAAATTGACCTACGTTTATGTTTTTAATACATGGTCTAATTGTGAATGATTCACATTATTCCATTCCGAAATACATTTCATTTATTACAAAATATACACACTACTGTTCAAAAGTTTAGGGTTAGTGAAATTTATTTTGTTATTGGAAAGAAATTAATACTTTTATACAGCAAGGACACATTAAATTCACCAAAAGTAAAAGTAAAGTCATATACGTGACCCCTGAACCGTCGTACACTGCAAAAAATGCTTTTCTTACTTAGATGTTTTGTCTTGTTTGCAGCCAAAATATTTAAAAATTCTGAAATCAAGAAGGATTTTCTAAACAAGTAAAAATTATTTTCTTGTTTTCAAAAAAAAAAACAAGTCAAAATTAATTGAGTTTTTGCTTAGAAGAAGCAAAACAATCTGCCAATGGGGTAAACAACGTTTTTTATTTCAAACAGAAAACAAGATTATTTTTCTTACCACACTGGCGGATTATTTTGCTTGTTTCAAGCAAAAATGCACTTAATTTTGACTTGTTTTTTCTGAAAACAAGACAATCATTTTTACTTGTTTAGAAAATCCTCTAAAAGAATATTTAGATATTTTGGTTGGAAACAAGACAAAAAATCTAAGTAAGAAAAGCATTATTTGCAGTGTAAATGTAATTTTCTTTTAATAAAAAAGCTTTCCATTGATGGATGGTTTGTTAGGATATGACAATATTAGGCCGAGATACAACTATTTGAAAATCTGGAATCTGAGGGTCCAAAATAATCAAAATATTGATAAAATCACCTTTAAAGTTGTCCAAATGAAGTTCTTAGCAATGCACATTACTAATCAAAAATTATGTTTTGATATATCTACAGTATTTTGACCCATCCAGTGTATTTTTGGCTATTGCTACAAATATACCTGTGCTATTTAAGACTGGTTTTGTGGTCCGGGCTCATATATTAAGTCATATATTATCTGTTTCTTTAACACCAAATCAGCATCATATAATGATTTCTGAAAGATCATGCGACACTGAAGACTAGAGTAACGATGCTAAAAATTCAGCTTTAAATGTAATAATATTTCACATATTACTTTTAACTGCATTTTAACTGCTTTGCTTGGTGAAAATCAGAGATCCCATTTTTTTCCCATTTTGTCTGCAGTTCATTAATCCAAATATAAAAAAATATTTATCTGCTTTCATAAAAAGTAGCAACTAGGTCCACCCCTGAAATAATTTCTTTTCTTTTGAGTCACGTAATCATATCCACGTGGGCTGTTGGATAAGATTAACAAAAGCCAAATAGCTATTTAGGTAGCGTTGTAGGGCAGATTATCGACGTTTTGCTTCAGGATCTAAATTTTACATTCGAAGTGGCGACCTAACACAACAACAAACATAAACTGTATTTAATCTAATTGGGTTGCACTAGTTCTACCTTGAGCTGTTTTGTTCAAGTTTTTTTAGGACAAGCAAACTGTTTGTGTTGGTCTCTGCATAATTTGGCTAGTTTCTTCCATACCAGGTGACATTAATTTGTAGCAATTTACCATAGAGTTTGAATGGACATGTCACACATGGCTTTTAAAGGGTTACCTCAGCTAAAAATGAACATATACTTATTATTTACTGACTCTCATGCTGTCCAAAATGTCACATTCAAGTTTCATAAGGTGCTGATGTTTACATTAAAGCATGAACTCATGAATTGTGACCCCTTTAAAGGGATAGTTTACCCGAAATTGAAAGTTCTGTCATTAATTCCAAACCCGTAAGACCTTTGTTCATCTTTGAAACACAAATTAAGATATTTTTGATGAAATATGAGAGCTTTCTGACCTTGCATAGACAGCAGTGCAACTACCAAGACCCAGAAAGGTAGTAAGGGCATCGTTAAAATAGTCCATGTGAAATCAGTGATTCAACCATAAAGTCTTCTCTTCCGTGTCAGTCTTTGACACGTGTTCATGAGAGTGCAAGCAGAGAAGCAAATCATTAGAATTATTAGAACAGGGTTCCTGCAGATTTGAACAAGTGAAATTTAAGACTTTTTAAGACCTTTTTAATACCACCTTATATGAAATTTAAGACCTAAACCTGTAACGGAAATAGATATTATATTACATGCATACATGTAATATTTAATGTGTTTAATGTAAAAAGTAGAGGTCGACCGATATTGGTTTTTACCGATACCGATAGCTAGGTTGGACCACACTGGCCGATACCGATTAATTAACCGATAGTTTTTGAAAATAGATACTGAACGGCAACTAAAATACTGCTCTGCTAGTTTTAAAAAAGTAATAAACCATACTTTTGTAAATTAATAAAAATATTAATTTTAATTATATATTGATCATTAAAGTTATTTCATAGTTCATTAATGTTAACAAAATAACACCCTAACAAGGAACAACACTTCTATTCTACAGCTTTCATCAATCTTAGTTGATGTTACAAATGGGCTCATTGTAAAGTGTTATTTCATATTAACAGTAGGGGTGGGAATCTTTACATTTTAACAATATGTAAAATTGCAGTTTCTATGCTTTTTGTTTATATTTGGAATCTCTGTATGTTAGTACTGCCGTATTAAAATTAAGATTCAATTTAATTACGATTTTCAATAACAACTAAATATAACCATGCATCACATTCTCAGTTTTCAATATTACTGCACATGGCTACATTTTCATATACATTTTATATAATTTATTTTGAGCAAAATTTACTTTATTTTTTATTATAAGCAGGCTACTTTTAACCAATTACTTATTTAAAATAAGTGTTCTTTAAGTATCCAAAAGTTAACAGACAATAGTTATTTTTTCCTTTCGTTTGATTACTGATGAGATCATTGACAGTGGCTGCTTTAACAGGCTGCATTCAAACGAATGCACAGATCTATTTCGATATATCAGATGCCCTGCTCTGAAAACATAACTGACTGTGTGTACATCAGTTTCGTATAAAAGTATTCGAAATGGCAAGTGCATTTAACCGCATCTGCAATCGAGCTTTTTAGGACGAACAAACACAAATTGCAAGTGAAAGTCTGTCAGAGCGCGAGTTTTGTGCATCTAATATACTGCATTACAAACGGCAGAAATGAAGGCACATGTAAAGTAAAAAACTGCGTGTGGAAGCACGCACTGTCAAGCAATGCACACGAGTCTCACAGTGCAAATTCTGTGCAATGAAGCCAGCCGCGTTTCAGGCGCTCACGCGTGCCATATGCGGGGAAAAACACAAGCTCCTTGAAGAGAGGGTTGCGATGCATTGGATGCAACGCTGCGTTGCGCGGACAACTCGCAGGTATCTAACACACACAGGATGCGTCGTGTAGTTCAAGCAGAAATCTAAAACAGTTGATTTAATCACCAAATGGGCAAATGTTTACTTCAAGAATGATCAAAAAAGCGGCAAAGATTAGTTTAAACAACAGATCAAACGGAAAGAGAAAGTACGATCTATATTGTTGTAACCATTTAAGAAAATGTGTTATCTGTTTTACATAAATGTTTAAATATTATTTGTTTGTGTTTTGTTTCAGTTTAATCTGTTAATTACGAAAGAAGTGTGTGTAATTTGTAAATGTCATAAAGGACGTGGTATGAATTGGACGGCAATATGCCGGGAGAATTGGAGAGGGTCAGACACAATTGTTGACCACTTCCACCTTTTTATTTGTGGAAAATCCCTTTTTAAACGAATTTCGTTTTGTATAATTTTTATCTTAATTTTGAATACAAATTTTTGTTGATCAGTTATTAAAATCAAGTAAGAACAAGGAAAATTGCATTGTGAAATAAAGTGCGTAACAAGATGCAAACCTACCATGCTTCCGCGGCCTGAAGAAAAGGCTAAAACATAAATTATAGCTCTATATGAAGCATACAGACTTTATTAGAGCTACAGAAATACGAATTTATAACTTAAATGCACAATCTTCCAGCAGGGTCAAGCCTTTATAAACATTAACAACAATTTGGGACAGATATGTAATGTAAAACTGTGAATGGCGTGCTGTGGCACAGCAGGATTCTGTAGGCTGAATGAACACATTTTGCTTTCTCACATCAAGTCTTTAAATCTGCAATTTTGCTGGCTACAAATATGACCAACTGGATATAAATCAATGCAAATATATGGTAACAATCCTGACATTTAACATTGGTGTCTGACTTAACCTCTCATACTCTATGACAGCGGAGTGGAGCGTGAGCCGCTTCAGCAAAGAAGCAATCCGGAAAAACTATCGGCATGGATTTTTGCCGATAACGGATAGTTCAGCCAATCAACTATCGGTGCCGATTAATCGGCAAAACCGATACATCGGTCGACCTCTAGTAAAAAGTAAACAAAATTTCATGGCTGTCATAAATTTATTACTATGATATACAGTGAACTTTTCATATCAGCAGATACTATTCCACACAAACTATCCCCATAAAAGTACCACTAGAAATATCTGATGTAAAAAACTTTTACTTTCGAAATGTATGCATTACCTTTGAAATTTATTTTATGAATTTATCAATAAATTCTAAATTGCTGTTAGCAGTGAGATCACATAATTTACACTGCAAAATTAAAAGTGAGATTAATGTTTTAAATACATTTATTGATTTATAAATATATACATTATAAATGTTGGGTGTGGAGGCATACTTTTAAACACACTAAACTACCAGCAGGTGGCGGTAAGTCACTTCATGAGCGAGTTATTTCAACTTATTCGACCAAACGCTGAATCATAGCAAAACGTTACTAGGAGAATGCTTCTGCTGCGATCCTTGTTTGGAACTATTTTCGTTGGTGAAACAGAACAAAACAGTGAAAATATTTTGTCTAATATGTAAGTAACTTGACTAACTACTTGTTTATTGAGCTAAAATTAATGTAACATTTGTAATTGTGAGAATTTTCAGCAAAAAGCTCACTTGGTATATTACTGAACTATATCATGTTATATAAATAAACTATACATTTTAAATTTTTACCTCAGTGTGTTTCTTTAGAGTGCTGTTACGCTCATTTGTTTTAAAGTATGTCACAAATAGACCAGAAATACACACATATCCATTATCAATTTCTGTTTACGTTGAATGTATTAAAATATGAATCTTTCTTGCTTTTCGATGCTTCGCTGGTTGTTTTTGTCACTTCAGTTTTAATCAGGTGGTTTGTTCGGTCGGGCAAGTAAAAAAAAAAAAACATTTTAAAAGTATCTCGAAGGCTGGCGGTCAGCTAGCTCGACCTATATTTATTATCATTATTGAGAACATTATATACAGAAAAAGGTAGTTTGACCTGTATTCTGCTACTGCGATTCTGTCTGAAGACCCAGTAACTTCCACAGAGGGAGAAAAAAAATCTACAGATGTTAGCAACTGGCCTTAGCCAAGCCCTATATTCAGTTTTTTCAAGACAAGTATCGCTAAACTTGCACTTCCCCAAAGCTAAAAAGTTAAATCCATTTTACTTCTGTGGTACAATCCGAGAGAGACTCGCGCCAATAACAGAAAGCTGATTGGCTATTGCATGTTGGTCTCATTTGTAGTTTAAATACAGCAAATTATATTTGGAATAGTGAAATAAAGAACTACAACACCACGGAAACAACAAAAAGAGAATTTAAATGAGCATTAGAGGTAGCGTTACATGGACATCGGAAAAATAAGACCCGTGTAAAATTATTTAAGACCTAGAACAGCGAATTTAAGACTTTTTAAGGCCTAAAACTTTGATTTTTAAATTTAAGACTTTTTAAGACCCCGCGGGAACCCTGTAGAATGATTTCTGAAGGATCATGTGACGTGGAGTAATGATGCTAAAAATTCAGCTTTGAAATCACAGGAATAAATTACATTTTAAAATTAAAATTTAAAATTCAAATAGAAAACATTTTTAAATAGTTATTTTAAATAGTAAAAATATTTCAGTATTTTACCGTTATTGCTGTACTTTGGATCAAAAAAAAAATGTAGGTTCGGTGAGCAGAAGAGAATTATTTAAAAAACATGAAAAATATTACTGTTCAAAAACTTTTGACTGGTAGTGTAAGATCTGTAAATGCAGTTTTGTGTCGTTTTTGTGAGGTGTCACTGTGTACACAAGTACTGCACTTGTTCTCACATTGTGTCACAGTCATATGACTCAAACGTGTCTTACAGATGTTTGCATTTCAGTTTTATCTTAAGTGCAAATCAAGGATATTGTTTGCCATCGTTGTGTAAAGCTTCAGCGTGCCAATGGATCTGGTTCAAGCACCACTGAGACTAATTACCATATATTACATGCAGAACTTGTTGTTTCCACTATTCATTATTTTGAAATATCAACAAAGAGCCAAAATTCACTCCATCTCCAACCCACTTTGGCTTCATATTTCTCTGTTCTTCATTTCATTCCCCCTCAGTTCTGATTCTGGAGCCTGTGGAGAGAGAAGACCTGGGTGAGAAGACTCTGAAGATCACAGACTTCGGGCTTGCTCGGGAATGGCATCGCACCACAAAGATGAGCGCAGCAGGCACATATGCCTGGATGGCTCCAGAGGTCATCAAAGTGTCCCTGTTCTCCAAAAGCAGCGATGTGTGGAGGTGAGCTTCCGTCCTCCTCTGGACTATCTTTTGCAGCCTAACTAGAGGTTCTGTGCCTGATTATGGTCTTTTTCCTGTCAGTTTTGGAGTATTACTCTGGGAGCTGCTGACTGGTGAGGTGCCATACCGTGAAATTGATGCTTTGGCTGTGGCCTATGGAGTTGCTATGAACAAGCTGACCCTTCCCATCCCCTCCACCTGCCCTGAGGCCTTTGCACAGTTGCTGGGAGGTAAGAACAGTTATGGTTGAACCACATAAAACACTGACCTTTGAGATATCCACTCTTTACCTCATATTACCATTATTATCTCTCGCTCTCTGTAGAGTGTTGGTGTCCTAACCCACATGGACGTCCTTCTTTTGGGAGTATCTTGAAAAGGCTGTTGGACATTGAGCAGTCAGCCATGTTCCAGATGCCCCTCGAGTCTTTCCATTCCCTGCAGGAAGACTGGAGGCTGGAGATCCAGCAGATGTTTGATGAACTACGAGCAAAGGAGAAGGTTGGGACCATTAATTGATGTTTGTTTTATGTTTAAAGGGATAACTCACCCAAAAATGAAAATTCTATGATTAATTACTTACTCTTATGTTGTTCCAAACCCGTAAGACCTTTGTTCATCTTTGGAACGCAAATTAAGATTTTTCTGATGAAATCCAAGAGCTTTCTTGGATTAAAATAGTCCATGTGACTTCAGTGGTTCATCCGTAATCTTATTAAGCTATGAAAATATTTTTTGTGATCCTCTTCAGCAAAAATCGAAATCCTTCGGCTCCCACAAATTCTTTGTTTTTTCAGCATTTTTGAGTATTTGAACCCTTTCCAACAATGACTGTATGATTTTGAGATCCATCACATGTAACTTAGAAGGTTCTGCCAAAGCGCTCACTGATTCTCCAGAAAGAAAAACAATGCATCAAGAGCCAGGGGTGAAAACTTTTGAACAGAATGAAGATGTGTAAATTTTTCTCATTTTGCCTACGTATCATTTTTTTTTTTCATTTAGCACTGCCCTTCAAAGCTACGTAAGATACTTGCATGTTTCCCAGATGACAAAATAAGTTACATTTTCCCTGATCTTCAATTTAAAAAAATTTCACCCCTGGCTCTTAATGCATAATTTTTCCTTCTGGAGCATCAGTGAGCGCGAACCTTCTGTAATAGTTGCATATGAGTCTCTCAGTTGCCCTCAGTGTGAAAAGATGGATATCAAAATCATACAGTCATTGTTGGAAAGGGTTTAAATACACAAAAATTCTGAAAAACTAAAGAATTTGTGGGACCTGATGGATTTTTCTGAAGAACAACAGGCAGTTTAACTATCACTAACACAAAAAAACAAAGCTGTGGATCATTCAGGTAACAACACAGTATCAAAAATCAAGTGTATGTAAACTTTTGAACAGGGTCATTTTTATAAACTCAGCTATTATATTTTATACTTTTAAGATCTAATAAATATACAGTACAAATTAGACCATTAAGACTACAAAGTATGTTTACACACAAGTACTGTGAACCAGTATATAAAAGGCACCAAAGTGAGCCTAATGCGTGGGAAAAATTGAATCACCTACGCTTAGGAAAATTACACTGGCAACATTATTATAAGCAATAACTTGTAAGCTTAGTGGATTAGTGGTCTAAATAATCGCCTGTTCATTAGGAGTTGAGATCCTGGGAGGAAGCTCTGGCGCGGGCGGCTGAGGAGCAGAGGGAGCAAGAGGAGCATCTGAAGAGGCGTGAGCAGGAGTTAGCCGAGAGGGAGATCGACATTGTGGAGAGAGAGCTCAACATCATCATCCATCAGATGTATCAAGAAAAACCACATGTGAAAAAACGCAAAGGCCACTTCAAAAAGAGCAGACTGCTCAAACTTGGCAGGGACAGCAACTGCATCAGTCTGCCATCTGGTGGGTGGAATGGGATTATACACTTGTGGTCAAAAGTTTGGAATAATTATGATTGTTTAATGTTGAAGGACATCTCATGAGACAGCATCAGTGGTCCGATTTGAACAACTGTTGTCTATTTTATGATATAATTTATTCCTGTAATTGCAAAGATGAATTTTCAGCAGCCATTAGTCTAATCTTCTGTATCACATGATCCTTCAGAAATCGCTCTGAATACATGTATATTTAATTACGTGTAAAATCATATTCTGTAAGTCTCTGACAGCATCTATCTGTTTTAGGTTTTGAACATAAGATCACGGTGCAAGCATCACCCAGCGTGGACAAGAGGAAAGGTCAGGGTAGTGAAAGCACCACTCCTCCAGCCAGCCCAGGGGTCATTCCTCGCCTCAGAGCCATACGCTGTAAGTCAAAGCGTGAATGTTTTGTTACAGTAGCATTGCTACAGTAGCTTATTGATGTAGGCCTGCATTGCCATGGGCCAAGAATCAATACCACTTTAAAGAGTTGACTGTGTCTGAAGAGCATTGAGACTGGCTTAGCTTACATACTTGAGTTTCTGTGTAATCCATACTTTATGTTGAGGTAGGATTCCGTTCCATTATTTCGTTGCATAAGTATTCATACAGTTGAAATTTTGCTCAGGAGCTTTCAAATCAATTGTAGATGTTACTATGATTTGGAAAGGCACACATGTCTTAACAAAAAGGTCTAACAGCTGAAAATGCATATCAAAACAAAAACTAATCCCTGAGGTTAAAAAACTGCCCGTAGAGCTCAGAAACAGGATTGTGTCAAGCTACACATCTGGGAAGAGTTCAGAAAAAGAATCTGCTGTATTGAAGGTTCACAGAAGCATGTAGTCTCCATTACCCTTAATGGAAGAAGTTTGAAATAACCAGGACTCTTCCTAGAGCTGGCCTCCTGCCCAAACTAAGCAAGTGATGCAGAAGGGCTTTGGTTAGACTGGTGACCAAGAACCTGATGGTCACTCTAGTTAGGGCTGGGCAATTTGGCTTAGAATCAAAATCTCGATTAATTGAACATTTTAACCCGATTACGATTAATGAACGATTATTTTATTTATTAATAAAATTATATTTAATTATATTTATATAATAATTATTTTTTTGCCCTCATAGTTCACTGACAAGTTTTGTACAGTAAATATGTTCACATATTACAAGCGAGAGATTTTTGGATGAAGGGTGCATTACTTGATTTTAAAATAATTGAAATAATTGAAATTGATCTATGATTATTAATTGAACATCAGTGTTGAACAACTGAAATTAAAGCAAGCATTGCTTAAAACGAAAAGTCACATTTTTCTTAAATTAGTGAAAATAAATAACTTGCACTATTGGAAACAAAATAAATAATTTTCAATGTTTTTCATATTAAAAGTAGAAAATAAGCAGTATCTCCTCTAAATAAAATTACCCTTGTATATCCTGTAAATACTTTTTACTGTATAAATACTGTTTAAGCTCTCCATCGACATGTCGGCGGAATAACGTAACGGAGCGCTTGTGTTTTTTAAAGGGAAAGTAATTGAAATAATCTTCCTGGAAAAATTTTAACGATTATAGGTTCTGAATGTCGATTTCGATTATTTTTCGATTAATCGCCCAGCCCTAACTCTAGTTGAACTCCATGATAAAATGTGGAGATAGGAGAAACCTATAGAAGGACAAACATCACTGCAACACTCCACCAATCTGGGCTTTATGGGACTGGGGCAAGACTCAATACTCTCCCTAGTGAAGACACATGAAAACACACTTGGCATTTGCAAAAAAGGACCTAAAGGACCCCCAGACTGCAGAAACAAGATTCTCTGGTCTGGTGAAACTGGAATTGGTCTCAATTCCAAACATCATGTTTGAAGGAAACCAGGCACTGCTCATCACCTGCAGAGTACCATCCAAAAAGTAAAGTGTGCTGATAGCAGCCTCATTCTGTGGGGCTGTTTTTCAGTGGCAGGGACTGAAGGACTTGTTAGAGTAGAAGAAAAGCTCAATGCACCAAATATTGAGATATCCTTAATGAAAACCCAGTCAAGAACATTCAGAACCTCAGACTGGGCAGAAGGTTCAACTTCCAACAGAACAATGACTCCAAGCACACAGCAAGTGCCGCTTATAGACAACTCTTTGAAAGTCCTTGAGTGGCCCAGCCAGAGCCTTGGCTTGAACCCAATCAAACATTTCTGAAAAAAACTGAAAATGTGTGTCTGCCCTCATCCAACCTGACAGAGCTTGGAAGGTGAAGAACTTAGGAAAATAATGGCAGATAATTGCCAAATGCTGATGCGCAAAGCTTTTTATCATACCCAAAAAGACTTGAGGCTGTAAAGGTGAGGTAAGGGTATGAATACTTATGCAATGTACTTATTTCAGTTTTGTTTTTTTTAATACATTTACCAAGTTGGGACAATTCTGTATTTGCTTTGTCATTATGGTGTATGGAGTGTAGATTGATGTGGGAAAAAAAGTAATTTAAGACAGTTTAACATAAGGCTGCAAGCCTGCAACATAACAAAATGTGAAGGAGATGAAGAACTGAGGAAAATAATGGCAGATAATTGCCAAATGCTGATGAGCAAAGCTTTTTATCATACCCAAAAAGACTTGAGGCTGTAAAGGTGAGGTAAGGGTATGAATACTTATGCAATGTACTTATTTCAGTTTTTTTTTAATACATTTACCAAGTTGGGACAGTTCTGTATTTGCTTTGTCATTATGGTGTATGAACTGTATACTGATGTGGGAAAAAAGTAATTTAAGACAGTCTAACATAAGGCTGCAAGCCTGCAACATAACAAAATGTGAAGGAGATGAAGGGATATGAATACTTTTGCAAGGCACTGTATGTAGTCGGCTATGCTAAAATAATGATAATATTGAATATTTTCTGAAATGTGTTTGTATTGCTGTGTGGTCTAGTGACGCCCAGTGATGGAAGGAAGACGTGGGGCAGGACGGCAGTGTGTAAGAAAGAAGATCTAGGGACCAAAAAGAAGGGCCGAACATGGGGGCCTAGCTCCACACATCAGCGCGAGAGAGTCGGTGGAGAGGATAGGTAGACCAAAAGAATATTTTCTTTTTATTTATTTAACTATTTTATTTCAGTCCACTCATACTTATTATTAAATATCACAGGGGTTTACTCCAAGGAGTAAGTCTTCTTTTGATGTAACAAAGCTGTTATATCTAATTGTGCGAGTTGTTACTTACATTTAAGAACACCATCATACACTACAGATATATCTCATTAATATTTAGTTGAAATATAATTAAAGCTCTTCCCCCACCTTTTTTTAGGTTGAAGTCACTCGGGGAGGGTAAGGTGTGGTCCTCCAGCGCTCCAAATCTGGGGAAGTCACCAAAACATGCTCCAATGACAGCTGGATTCTCAAGCCTAAATGAAATGGGTGAGTCTGAATCACATTCTGCTTATAGACATACAGTACTGTATAATGAACCTGCTTCAGATTTGAACATTAAGACCCCCCAGTACATCAGATTATAGGATTATTAATTCACTATCCTTTTTTCTGTGTAGAGGAGCACTCTGAGTTTGATGACAGTTCCCCAGGACGACTAGCTCCTGAGCTGGGCAGTAATGGAGCGATGGAGGAGGTGGGTTTAGGATCAGCGAGCGTAGGGCCAGGAATAGGCTCACAGGATTCAGTTCGGCGCTGCAGCCAGAGGAAAAAGAGCGACCTGCTACTGCTGGGCTGTGCCTCCATACTCGCCGCTGTGGGCTTGGGTTCAGACATCCTCCAGCTGGGACGACAACAGGTACACATTATGAGGCTTCATAGGAGGGTTGATAGTAGTATTTTTTCAGTCCATTTTTAGTGAATGTATTGTCATAAACAAGACTACAAATATCGATTATTACGTTGTAATTGTTATGCATTTAATTGTAATACTGTGTGATTATTATAGTTGTAATTTAATACTGAAATAAATAATAGTTTCACAAAAATATAGTCATTATATATTAAGTAATTCATCATTTGATTTATTTGGGCTATCATATGTGAGTAATTACATTTGTATATACTACTACTACTTTAATATTTAATAAATAAAAAAAGGAAATTGAGTTTTTATCTCACAATTGTGACTTTTTATTTCAGAATTTTCTCTCGCAATTACAACTTTTTTCTCACAAATCCGAGTTTATGTCTTTTTTCTCAGAATTCTGACTTACAAAATGCAAGTTTTTATCTCAGAATTTGGACTTATTTCTCGCAGTTGTGACTTTTTTCTCAAAATCGTCAGATATAAACCTACAATTGTGACTCACAATTTTGACTTTTTTCAGTATTGAGATATAAACACTTAAAAAGTTTCAGAATTGTGATATGAACTAGCAATTGTGACTTTTTTCTGGCTTTTTTCTTGCAATTCTGAGGTTATATCTTGCAATTCTGACTTTTTTTCTCAGATTTGTAATATAAACTCACAATTGTGATTTTTTTTCTCACAGATGTGAGTTTTTATCTTGCAATTCGGACTTTTTTCCTGCAATTCCAAGTTTATATAAGAATTGATATAAACTAGCAATTGTGACTTTTTCTGGCTTTTTTCTTGCAATTCTGAGGTTATATCTTGCAAATCTGACTTTTTTCCTCAGATTTGTGATATAAACCCACAATTGTGATTTTTTTTCTCACAAACGTGAGTTTTTATCTTGGAATTCTGGCTTTTTTCTTGCAATTCCAAGTTTATATAAGAATTGATATAAACTAGCAATTGTGACTTTTTTTCTCGCAAATTAAAGTTTGTATCTTACAATCCTGACCTAATAACTCGCAATTGCATGCTATGAAGTCAGAATTGTGAGATATAAACTCACAATATTATTTCTTAGAATTGCGACTTTATTTTTCAGAATTGCGAGTTTATATTACGCAATACTGACTTTTCAATACACGATTGAATGTTTGTATCACACAATTCTGAGAAAAAAGTCAGAATTGTGAAGTAAAATGTCACAATAACCTTGTTTTATTTTTATTCAGGGATGGAAATGGTCTTTCATACTTATTAGATAGTTTTGCTTTTTATATTTATTGCTATCTATTGTATTATTATTTGACCTCATTAACTAATGTGACATTATTCATTCATATGCGTTCAGATGAGTCAAGATGAGCAGGACCAGCGAGAGGAACAGAGAAAGAAGAAAGAGGGTTTGTTTCAGCGCACAGGGAGATTCAGACGCAGCACCTCTCCGCCCAGCCGCACACTATCACTCTCCCTGTCCCAAAACCGCCATCACGACTCCACCCTGCCCAGCATGGACCCGTCTCCTTCCGTTACCCTGCTCTCTTTGTCCTCCCTCTCTGACTGCAACTCCACCAAGTCCCTCTTGCCCTCTGATCCTGATGACTTTGCCCCGACCCCTAATAGTGCTCACCCGGTGGTCTCTCCCGCGCCTTCATTGAACCCTCTTCTGGACCTGAGAGCGGAGAGCTTCAAACGCGAGCCCAATCAGTCCCTCACGCCCACTCACGTCTCTGCCACTATGGCATTAAACCGTGGACACCGCCGCACGCCCTCTGATGGGGCCATCCGTCCGCGAGCACAGACAGTCGTGGGGCATCGACGCACCCCTTCAGATGGGAGTATGCCCTTCCCCCCTGCACAAGCCCTGACCATTAAACCATTAACAGGTACAACACTTTACTTGACATACTATTTGCTACTGGGTGAAACTTTGTAAAAAAAATTACATTTAAATATATTTGTGACCCTGGACCACAAAACCAGTCTTAGTAGCACAGGTATATTTGTAGCAATAGCCAAAAATACATTGCATGGGTCAAAATTATCAATATTTCTTTTATGCCAAAAATCACCAGGATAATAAGTAAAGATTATGTTCCATGGAGATATTTTGTAAATTTCTTACCGTAAATATATCAAAACTTAATTGTTGAATAGTAATATGCATGGCTAAGAACTTCATTTGGACAACTTTAAATGTGATTTTCTCAGTATTTTGATTTTATTGCACCCTCAGATTCCTGATTTTCAAACAGTTGTATCTCTTTCAGGTAATGTATAAATCTCAATTTAAAGAAATTGACCCTTATGACTGGATTTGTGGTCCAGGGTCACATTTAATCTTATATTTAATTGTGACTTCCATCTATGATTCCATATTTAATCATAACCTTTCCAAGTTACTTCCATCATGTGTAAGTACTTTACAAAAAAAAAAAAAATATATATATATATATATATATATATATATAATGTCATTGTCATTACTGTAATACAGTATTATATTGCTGTATTTTACAGGGTATATAATATTTAATGTTTAGTATATTATTAGTATATATTTCTATATACTTATATATTTCTTATATTTCTAAATTCAATTTAATATATATATTTAATAAATGATTAGTTTCATATTACAGTAATGAGATTACAGTACTTTATATAATTATATATATATATATATATATATATATATATATATATATATATATATACACACACACACACACACACACACACACACACATATAATAAGTAGTGATTTAAGTAGTGATTGTCATTACTGTAATACAGTATTTTATTGCTGTATATTCCAGGGTATATAATATTTAATATATTATTAATATTTATTTATATGTTTATTTAACTTTTTTTGCAATTTCCATTATTTTCTGTAGCATTTCTCATACTGTTGTCAGTTTTTGCTGTATCGGGATATATAAAATATAATATATTATATATAATATAATTAAATCATGTAATAATGTTTTATTTTCATATTAAAGTAAGTTACTTTTGCGTTTTGCTGTATTTTAGTATATATAATGTAATATATATAATGATTAATTTTCAAAATCATCTAATCATGTTTTATTTTTTATATTAAAGTAAATAATTTTTAACACATATTTTTAAAATGTGCTTTATGAAAATAATTGTCACAGTAAGTGCAAAAAATCTTAATGATATTAAAAGTAGGCCTGATTAAGAAAAATACAATCTTTCATATCTTTTCCTTTTTGTATAAAATACGATTTGATGTGATTTATGATTATAACGTTACTGAAAGACTCCTTCATGTCGTTCACGTGTTCTCCTCCAGGTTCTCGTGAAACTCTTGACATTCCACGCCTGCCTGACCCGTCTATGGTCTACCCCTCAGCCCATCGGCGCAAACCTGCTCCCCCGATCCCCGTGCAAGAGCCAGACAGCCATACGGGCACACTCGAGCGTCCCAAAACCCTTGAGTTCGCTCCTCGCCCCCGACCCACTCCGGCTCGAGCACGTCCAGACCCCTGGAAACTATCATCTCTGTCCCAGACGCTCAGTTCGTCTCCAGGTAGCAGCTGCGACAGTCCCCTGGGATCGGGTGACAGCGGAGTGAGCGCCGGGGCAGGTGCCACCCATCAAACCCTTCTCGACATGGACATGGAAGGCCAGAACCAGGATAACACCGTCCCCCTGTGCGGACAACACCCACAGGCCACTCTATGCGGTCAACATTTCTCATAGAAAGACAGAAACCCCACTCTAACCAGCACTCTATGGTCGTCCGTCATAAGAGGTTTCCCACAGTTTGCCCCGTGATCCCATCAGACCATGTTCTTTGGCAGCTCTAATGGAAAAGCTGCCCTCTGCAGTAGCTAGACAGACGCCTTCTGGACAGGTTAAGAGATAAATGACCTTGATTTGTTTATCTCAGCCTGTCCGCAATGACTCATTCGCTGTGAGTTTAATGGACCTCGTAACGGCTGAGATTGGTTGGTTAAACAGCGACCTGTCGTGAGCAGGAGAGGGCAGTCTAACTACTGTAGGTCTGTGACCTTCCTTGTTTGTCCATATCTCTGTTATCATAGGGCCAGTCTCTCGCCTCTTCTTCTTCATCATGGGTACAACCTGTTTTTTAACCTGGAAGAAAAAAGAAAAAGTGTTTTCTTTTTCAACATCGTCCTCTCCAGTGTGTACATTGTAAAGTTCAGTGATGCTTTCTGTATTTACATTCAGGAGAATTGTGAATGCAGTTCATTGCAATGACACAGGGAGCTGCATTCATTGTAATATTATTGATACAATATAAAAATAGGTGTACCATAAGAAATTTATATTTTTCTTTTTTTGGAAAAAAAACTAATTACATCTCAAACAACTCTCTGCATGACCTAATCAGAATGTGAGAGCAGTCCAAACGTGGAATGAAACATGAACAGATGCTTTCTCTCCATGTGTGGAGGTACTTGGCACTTTCCAGTAATAGGGTACACTTTTTTTAAAGCATTGAAGTCATAAATCCCATGATATTAGTGAGCTCATTATGAAAAGCAGCTAATCTGAGCTAATTTTTTTCCCCTTAAAGGGCACCTATTATGCAAAATCCACTTTTACATGGTTTGGACATAAATGTGTGTTGGCAGTGTGTGAACACATCCACCCTACAATGATAGAAATCCACCCACTCCTTATGTTTTAATCCCCATTAAACCAAACCAGTTTCATTAGGCATGCGGTTTTGATTCTCAAAGCAGTGTGACATCACATTGTTTAGGCCCTGCCCACGGCCTCTAACTGACATTGCCATAGTTTCCATCCTCAGCGAGTTGTATGTGGTCCTTTATATTCTCTGTCTTGTAAGCAATCCTGGTAGTCCCTATTAGCCCCATTAGCAACACTTTTCTTATTTTTTAAATTTTTTATAAATTTTGTCTATTTATTTTGATGTTTATTGCAAGAAATCAACTAAATCAAATGAACCAGGTAAACTCTATATAAACTCTATTTAGCAGTCCCAATCAATTCTACACTAGTGTTCAAAAGTTTGGGGTTCCAACTTTTTATTTATGTTTACCGAGGTTGCATTTATTTGATACAGTACAGTACAAATAGTAACAGTGCAATATATTTTACAAATTAAATAAAAATGGTAGCAGTGAAACCATATTGTAATTTTTGGAATGGCCAAGGATCAGCAATCTCCACGTAAAACTGATCGGGCAGACCAAACTGTAAGTTGTAGAGACTTGAAACTTGGAGGGATGGTAGTATTCACAGTCTACAACATCACCAAGGCTTGCTCTAATCAGCCTGACGGGGCGCTACAGCGATTGAAAGTACAAAATCGCTAATAATTCCTAAATTGTTAGTCACAGGTTCAAGTGTCTATGTCATTGGAATCCTTGGCTCATGTCTCAGATTCAGTCATCACCTTGGCAAAATTTTAGGGTATTTTGGATTTTTTTTGAAAAGCCTATGAACTAGCAAACTAGCCGATCGGAACCAAAGCAGTGCTGAAAGATTCTCTGGTGTGAATATCAATAATTATCAAAAAAAGTTTAACTTTTGTCTCATCGTCGCAAAGGGATACCACAACGTTCGAAATGGGCAGGGAACACTTATGTTAGAGCTTGATCTGAGGTCACATGACCAAACCGTAAGTTGTAGAGACTTGAAACTTGGAGAGATGGTAGTACTCACAATGTCACCAAGGTGCGCCCCTAACGGCCTGATCGGGTGCTACAACGATCAAAAGTACACAATCACTCATAACTCCTAAACTGTTAGTCGTAGGCTCAAGTGTCTTATGTTGTTGGAATCCTTGGCTTACACAAAACGCATGCATCAGTATCATACTTTTGCGAACTAGTAGATCCAAACCAAAGCGGTGCTGAAAGATTCTCTGGAAAGTGAATATCAATAATTATCAAACAAAAAGTTTAACTTTCGACTCACCGTCGCAAAGGGATGCCAAAATATTTGAAAGGGGCAGGGAACACATACATAAGAGCTCGATCCAAGGTCACATGACCAAACCGTAAGTTGTAGAGACTTGAAACTTGGAGGGATGGTAGTACTCCATCAACTACGTCACCCAGGCTCGCCCCAATCGACCTGATGGTTGCATGCTCAAGTGTCTTATGTTGTTGGAATCCTTAGCTCATGCCAGACAAAATGCATGCCTCAGATTTAATTGTCACCTTGGCAAAATTTTCCAGTATTTTGGATTTTTTGAAAAGCCTACTTTTGCAAACTAGCTGATCTGAACCAAAGTGGTGATAAAAGATTCTCTAGAGAGTGAATATTGATAATTATCAAAAAATGGTGAAACTTTCGACTCACCGTTGTAAAGGGATACCAAAATGTTCGAAAAGGGGCAGGGAGCACTGATGTAAGAGCGCAATCCGAGGTCATATGACCAAATCGTAAGTTGTAGAGACTTGAAACTTGGAGGGATGGTAGTACTCACACTGTCAACAACGTCACCAAGGCTCACCCCAGTCGGCCTGATAGGGGCGCTACAGTGCTCATAAATCCTAAACCTTTAGTTGCATGCTCAAATTTTTTGTGTCGTGTGAATCCTTGGCTCACACGGCTCAGATTCGATTGTCACCTTAGTAAAATTATTGGGTGTTTTGGATTTTGCTAAAAAGATTCTCTAGAGCAGGGGTCACCACACTTGGTCCTGGAGGGCCGCTGTCCATACAGAGTTTAGCTCCAACCCTAAGCTCAAACACACCTGAACCAGCTAATCAAGGTCTTAATAGGTATACTTGAAACTTCCAGGCAGCTGTGTTGAGGCAAGTTGGAGCTAAACTCTGCAGGACACCGGCCCTCCAGGATCAAGTTTGGTGACCCTTGCTCTAGAGAGTGAATATCAATAATTATCAAAAAAAGGGGTGCCAAAACTTTTGAAAGAAGCATGGCCGCTTTAACTAAAATGGCTATAACTTTTGAACGGAAAGAAATATCAGAACTCAGAACACTTATGTAAGAGCTCGATCCGAGGTCACATGACAAAAACAATTGCAGAGTTTTGCCACGAAAAAAAAAACATAAAAATTTGTATAACTATGCAACAATTTGTCCTGTCAACATGAAAATCGGTATGCAATGCTCGGTCTTGGTCCAAAGTGCCACAAGTGTCTATAAGGACGTGCGTATCTTAAAAAACATGGCCGCCATTGGAAGATGAAGTTGAGCACCCATTAGACAAGGTTAACCAGTTTGACTCACGGCTCTAAAGGTTAAAGAAATCAGCCACTATTCAATCACCAACAACTTTGCCTCTAGAACCACTGCTGTCAATCAAATCGTTTGTTAAATGATTGAGATGTTAAAATATACCCAAAATCGTATAAAGCCTTAACGAAGACTCAAAACTTTGTGAAACCTGGTGAGCACATGCTACAAGCGATTCTAAACGAGTATGCAAAGTTTTATGGAGATCGGTCCAGGTCTGCCACTATAACAGTTAAAAAGGATTCAAAAACACTGTAATTCTATGGTAAATGACCTCAAATTGCAGAAAATGTTCAGACATTCATGTATACACTAGATCTGGGTTTCTCAACTCTGACCCTCAAGGTCCACTTTCCTGCAGAGTTTAGCTTCAACCCTAATCAAACACAGCTGAACAAGCTAATCAAGGTCTTCAGGATAACTAGAAAGTTACAGGCAGGTGAGTTTGATCAAGGTTGGAGCTAAACTCTGCAGGAAAGTGGACCTCGAGGGCCAGAGTTGAAAACCCCAGCACTAGATCTTCCCATCATATGATCAATCTCCTCATTCTGAACAACTTTGCCTCTAAGACCACTGATGTCAATCATATTGTTTTTTAAAAATTAGACATTAATTAAAACCTACTTTTGCAAACTCCTCCTATCCAACCATATGTAAAAATCATATTTCTATGGTAAATTACCTGGATTTGCCAAAAATGCTTGTTTCAATCACTGATTTAGGTAGTTACAGGCTTTGCTAAGTAATAATGTTTTTTTCATAAATTCCTAAAGTGCTTGAACTCGATAATCGCTGCTTGCAGCTATACTTTAAAATGTAATTTATTCCTATGATGGTAAAGCTAATTTTTGAGCAGTCATTACTCCAGTCTTCAGCGTCACATGGTCCTTCATAAAACATTCTAATATGCTGATTTGGTACTCAAGAAACATTTCTTACTAATTTTAAAAACAGCTGTGCTGATTACGGACTGACCCAAACTTTTGAACAATTGTGTTGTTTCCCAAATGTAACAGAGTTGCAAATCTTACAGGAAATGGATAAAACACTTAATGTAATAATTAGTTTGACCTCCTGTGGTCAACATTTATTTAAAGATTAAGCTTGTGTACCCTATTCGTGGAAAGTGCTTCTTACTGTGCATGTCAGTCCGAAAGAAAAAAAAAAACGGGATGAGTAAGCCCCAATTCCGCTCATTCTAGAGTGTTTCAAGTGAATTTACTTCCCCCTCTCGTCATAAACTCATTTGAAAAGCCTCTGTTCTCCTCAACACAATGTCAGCTCCTGTAAGGAGCATTTTCAGGAGAAAAGAACAGAAATGGGAAAATTAAGGTTTTGTAACAATTGGCAATAAGAAGCAAACATGTACTACCTGGTTTTTTTTTATGTACCAGACACTTCGTTACCTCCTTAAGTGACGTTCTTCCTCCATCTACTGAACAATTCAACTGAAGAGAAAGGAACAGTATGTATAGAGCAGATCTGACCATGCGTCATCGCAGAGAGCAATCCGAAGGACACTGTCATGTCAGGGCACATGGAAAGAGACATGTGATGAGATCATTAGTGACGTTACACTTGTGCAGGTAATACAGGATGTTCTTTTGTCGGACTGAATGGTGCTGAGAAACGCACACTGGAGGGTTTTCAAATTCATTGTGCTGAACCGTTAAACCTGGTAGTAGACAGTATTTTTTTGACTGTCCACCAATGAGTATGCCTGTATGTGAGTGTGTGTGTGTGTGAGCGGACGGGTGCGTGTGCATGTGGTTTTGTGTTCTTATTGTTATCATTTGTATGGGGTAATTCTCTGCAGGGGTTGAACAAACCCACCCCCTTATTTCCTGTGTGAGGAACACTAAGAGTATTTATTAAAATAATTGTTACAAGCAGTGACGTGTTGGTTTTGATACTAATTTTCTGTCAAATCCTGTCTTGTCTTTTTTAAACAATGCAAGAATAACTTTTATTATAATAAACACATCACATTTTTTTCCAGCTAAGTTAATATTTGTATCAACAACGTTTATAATAATAATATTTGAAGTATAAAAATAATATAATAATATATAACAATATTGTTTATATATATATGTATATAGTTTATAATAATAACAATAATATTATTATCATCATCATCATTTTAAATAAATTTCCATTGCATATTAATTTTATTATTATTTTACATTTTTTCCGTTACATTTTTTCCAAGTTAAAGGTTGTATCAGCGATTTCTAGCCTAAAACATAAAGTGTAAAATTCAGCTGACCTTTCATCGCGATCCGCTCACTGCCTGCCCCATAAATTGTCTGTGAAAAAACCGCGTCTCTCTGGTCAGCCTAGGGTCCGAGATATGCCAAAAAAACAATCGGCACTACCAACCTTTCCACACAAAAACAAACAGTGTTCCAACCAATCAGCGTCAGGGATTTGGTGTTGTGGACTTTCGCTCCGCCTCCCTCACATCCCAGCACCAGTAGGAAAGTCCACAACACCAAACCCCTGACGCTGATTGGTTGGAACACTGTTTGGTTATCTGTGGTGTGTTGATAGCGCTGATTGTTTTTTTGGCATATCTCGGACCCTAGGCTGACCAGAGAGACGCGGTTTTTTCACAGACAATTTATGGGGCAGGCAGCGAGCGGATCGTGAAGAAAGGTCAGCTGAAATTGACACTTTATGTTTTAGGCTAGAAATCGCTGATACAACCTTTAATATTTATGCATAAGCATATAAACATATTATTATTATATTATCATCATTTTAAATAGTTTTCAGTTACAATTATTCCAGCTACGTTAATATTTGCAACAATAACTTACTATTATTATTAATATTATTATATAACTTAAAATAATTTTCAGTTAAAACATTTTTCCAGTTAATATTCATATATATATTTATTTTTTAGCTTTTCATTAAAATGTTTTATTATTATTATTACTATTATTTTAAATGATTTTCTATTACATTTTTTCACAGCTAAGTTAATATTTGCATCAATAACTTTTAATATTATTATTATTATTATTATTATTATTATCATCATAATTAAAAAAAAAATTCAGTTTTTCCAGTTAATATTTATTCATTTATAAGCTTTTAATTAAAATGTTTTGTTATTATCATTATTATTATTACTATTACTATTACTATTGTTTAAAAAAAAATCAAATTTCTGTTACATTTTTTTTCCAACTAAACAAATAATATATTTTTTAATTTATTTAATGCATTTATGCATACGCTTTTAATTAAAAAATCAATCCACGGCTAAATGTTACTTTTTAATGGTAGCAGCACAAGTCTTATTACAGATCTGTTAATGTGAGGATTTGTTACATTAATATCGCACGTCCTCAAATGTAAGAATTAAGCCCAGTCCATCATTTTATTCATAAACGATAAACTAAGATATATTTTCCCAAAGTGCACACTAGATGTCGACAAAGTCCCGCAGTGCAAGTTGAACAATCATGACGCAATGGATTCCTAGAGTGAATGTTGTTTTGTGCTTTTATGTTTTTGTAAGCACAAAACAACAGCTTCATTATCACTTCCGCTTATTTAAAAAAAATGTTATAAATTCTTATAGCAAACCAAAGAAATATTTTAAATGATTTAGCTGTAAGAGCACAACCGTGGACAATAGCATGACATAAGCATAGCAGCATCTCTGGCTCCATCGTACACGTGCACGTGCGCGCGCGCTTACAGACACTGGTCTGTTTACATCAGCGATTGTTCTCTGAGGACAATGGGAAGAAACCACACTGAGGTATTCAACTCCACAGAGAGAAATAAGTATATGGAGATAAGTATATGTGAAAAAATAATTTTAAAACGAGACCCCTTAATTATAATCCAAGCACAAACTGCTCTTTAACGATATCTGCAAATGTAAATGCTAAAAACTAGGCCTGACTCTGCCTCCAGTGCAGTATTTAGAAAGCTGACCAAAGCTGTTTTCGTACAATAAAAGCATAACAGCCTCAGACTCGCCACCGTTCACTACCTACACATGTAGCTACACACATCCAAACACTGACATAGCTTTGCTCCTGTCCTTTGCTCTTGTCTGTGAAAGCAGCAGCAGCCTCTCTTTACGCTTCCAGACGCCAGCCAGTTACTTAGCAACCACACTTCACTTCCATGGCAATGCTATAAAAAGCAACAACAAAGAAAAAAGGGAAGATGGTGGACATGACAAACGTATGAGGGAGTGTGTCAAAAGAATTACACACACAGATGATCACATTTTGACCTCCACATGTACATATTAGATTGATTTGATATATTTTCCATTTAACAAACTCTTCAGTTTTCAGTCTAATATACAAATTGGCCACCCCTAACTAATCATTATGGCCCTTTCTGATATTAAAAATGATTTTTGTCAGTGAAACATTGTGCAATTTATTATCTGTAATTGCTTCCTCATAGATTTTCTTTCACATCATTTATCTTCCTCCTGTTTTTATTCAGGTGTGTACATTTTTTGTGTTTTTCTCTCACCTTTTACATTCACAGCCCTGGATGTCATTATGAACACCATGTCCCACTGAGAGAAGAGAGGGAGAGAGAGATGGAAGAAAGAGACAGGGAGGAGGGAGAGACCGGTGGTTCCACTGTTACAGTTTAAAATCTGTGGAGGATTCAAACAAACACCGAATCTCTGGATGCTTGGCTGCTGGTGCTCAGCGCTGTGAAGAGACAAACCTAATGGGTACAGATTCAACACCTCTTTAAATTATTTAGTTCACCCAAAAATGAACATCCTGGTCTCATTTACTCCCCTCATGTTGTTCCACACCTGTATGACTGTCTTTCTTCCGTTGGACACAAAGACATACAATTTATACAATACTTATAGATAGCTCTGAAATGTATTTAAAATGTCATAAAAGTAGTCGATATGACTCATGCACCATATTGTAAGCCTTCTAAAGCCATTTGATAGTTTTGTGCGAAGAGCCATTCAACATTTTAGCTTTTATTTCTCATTTCCCATGCTTTTGTGCGTTCAAACATTTCAGCAAAGCTCAAAGCTGTAGTATAAAGTGTGTGAGTCACTATGGCAAGCTCAAAATTTCATTTTTAAAAGAACTTGTTTTAACTTGAGCACCACATTTTTAGAATGGCATGTCATGTGCGAGATGCAATAGATGTTTTTGGATTTCTAGTGAATCTTAAAGGAACATTTCACCCAGAAACGAAAATTCTGTCATTAATTACTCACCCTCATGTCGTTTCAAACCTGTAAGACCTTTGTTCATCTTCGGAGCACAAATTAAGATGTTTTTGATGAAATCCGAGAGCTTTCTGACCCTGCATAGACAGCAATGCAACTACCATGTTCAAGGCCTAGAAAGGTAGTAAGGACATTGTTAAAATGGTCCATGGGACATCAGTGGTTCAACTTTAATTTTATGAAGCCACGAGAATACTTCTCGTGCGCGAAGAAAACAAAAATAATGGCTTTATTCAACAATTTCTTCTCTTCCCTGTCAGATTTCGACGCACATTTACGAAAGTACCACGACAGCATTCTGCTGTAAAACATCCATCTCTCTTAATTCATTGTCTGTATATTGTGGGTCAAATAAGTCTGGGCAAAAAATTGCAAGTCATCTTCCCTGTCAAAATCTTCAGACATGTTTATGAAGACTGTTTTATGTACAACGTGCATCTTCATCTGCTTGTAAACAAGGCGCAGCGCACCAGTGAAAGATGTTCGTGCCAAGGGTGTAATGAATTAGTTTGTATTTTAATGACATTTTCAATTTTGCTATAAAATTATATTGTCTTTTTTAGATTTATTAAACATTTTCCTAATTTTAGTTTAGTTTTTATTGTGTGAACACATTTTTATTTAGTTTTTATAAAGTTTAGTTTCAGTTGATTAGGGATTAGATGATAAAAGTATGCAAATATGGTAGGTAAATTTCCCTCTCAACCACCAATGCATCAATCCCTTATTCCTGATTACCTTTTGCAGTGCACTCTAATGTAATAATTACGAAAATTATAATTTATTTTTGTTATTACTTTCAGCTAGGTTTTCAATAACTGTTGTTGGTTTTATTTCAAGTTTTTATTTATTTGGGAAAAAAAATCTTTCTTACTTTGCCTAATTGCCATTTTTTTTTCTGTTATTTTACAGTTTAAACAAGTATACACATTTCTTACATTTAAACTTGTTTAACAAGCATTTTAGAAGTAAAAATGAAACATTAAATTGTCACAAAAAGACTGATGCAACTCATTTAGGTGACTGACATCGTCTCTTTAGTTTGCTTTGCATAAAATAAAATCATTTACAGCAAAGAAACAGTTTTATAAAATAAATAAAACATACACAAACCAATATTTTACCAGAGAAATGCATGTCGGTGGCACTGAGAACTACTCTCACCTTAAGAGGATGCAAAAAAAAAAACTACACTAAAAAATGTTTGGGTTTAAAATAAAATAACCATGACTTTTTAGAGTACATGTGCAAACTATAAAAGCAACTGATGCAAGCTGGCAATCACTAAAGTTGGTCCCACCAATGTGACTGCACGAATGCTTTGTTACCTCTCCTTCCTCTGATCACTTGCCGCCGGTTTCCTAAAATCATTGTTAATAGGGAGGCACCGAAATGAGAAAAAAAAAAAAAAAAAACTAAATTACACACTGGTCTGAAGGCCGATTACCAAACACTGTTTTTTGTGTTTTTTCCCCCATGTATTTTGCCAATTTTTTTCACAATTGCATAAATTAAATATTAGCTTTTTACAGTTTTGTCTTGCTTTTCAAAGAAAAAAAATCAATTTCTAAACAATTAAAAAATATTTAACACTGAACATTTGTAACATTTTAGTAGACATTATAGCCTACCAACAAAGCACAATTTAACTTAAAATTAATAAGTTAATAAAATAATATTCTTTGGCCATTTTTAAGACCCCCTTCGTAAATCAGGCATGTGTTTTTAATGTACACATAAAAGGAGAATGTTATAATAAATGTATTAACAGAGCTGTTGTAATGATTGTTATCATTATTTTTGTGTTACTTTTTTATTTTATTTTACAGAACAACAGTAAAATTACAATACTAACATTTATGAATGTTGACTTTTATTTTGGCGGAAACCCACAAGAACACCTCAGTGCAACTTTTTGCTGACAGCAGCAGATTTATGAATGATTCTCATCAGGCAGATTTCCCTCGTGCTTTGGACTTTGAACCCTACCTAACAAGCTTGTGCAGCACTGTCAGAATAAATACAATTCGTGTGTGTATTAGACAAAATAACATTCTGTAGTTTAACGGTTTAAGGCCGTTTCGCAATTTCAGTCATTATTCAGTAACCAGCAACAACCACCCATTTCTCTTCTCAATGAAAACATGCGATGCGATAATAAAGTCTCGTGCTGTCGGTGCTTGTAATGATTTTTGCGTAGTTCCCGGACAGTTTTACATGCTTCCACACTGCTGACATGTTTTCTGCATTAGTGCGCACCTCTATTCGATCACATTACATCATTATATGGTATAATTTATTCAGCCATTTTGCTTATTTGGCCGAACACCAAAATACTTTTTTTTTTCCGGTCGAATAATTTCAGTTGCCGAACATTCGGTGCATCCCTAATTGTTAACTATGGCTGTTAGTTCCATTGAATTCTATTGGTAACGGCAGAACTTGCGACCATAATTGCTTTTGGGAAACGCTCCTCTGTTTTGTTCTGGGACCTTGCAATTTACAAATTAACCACTGGTCAAAATGCCTGCTTCTGCGTCAGCTGCACCACACGCATTCTGGTACTGTTGTGAATGTGCATCAAAAACTGACAAGGAAGAGAAGAAATTGTTGAATAAAGTTATTTTTGTTTTCTTTGTGCCTAAAATGTATTCTTGTAGCTTCATAACATTATGGTTAAACCATGGACTATTTTAAAGGAACACTCCACTTTTTTTGGAAATAGGCTCATTCTCCAACTCCCCCTGAGTTAATAAGTTGAGTTTTACCGTTTTGAAATCCATTCAGCCGTTCTCCTGTTCTGGCGATATCACTTTTAGCATAGCTTAGCATTGATCATTGAATCCTATTAGACCAATAGCATCGCGTTCAAAAATGACCAACGAGTTTCAATATTTGTTGTATTTAAAACTTGACTGTAGTTATATCGTGTACTAAGACCGGTGGAAATGCAAAGCTGCGAGTTTCTAGGCTGATAAGATTAGGAACTACACTCCCATTCCGGGGTAATAGTCAAGGAAGTTTGCTGCCGTAATATGGCCGAAGCAGGCGGAGTATTATCAGAAATGAGTTTAGTTTAGCATTTGCACATGTGCTACGTGGTATTACTGTTCCTGCTTCGGCCATATTACGGCAGCAAACTTCCTTGACTATTACGCCGGAATGGGAGTGTAGTTCCTAATTTTATCGGCCTAGAAAATTGAAGCTTTGCATTTCCACCGGTCTTAGTACACGATATAACTACAGAAGAGTCAAGTTTTAAATAGGACAAATATCGAAACTTGTTGGTCATTTTTGAATTTTATGCTATTGGTCTAAAAGGATTCAATGATCTATGCTAAGCTATGCTAAAAGTGATATCGCCAGAACAGGAGAACGGCTGAATGGATTTCAAAACGGTAAAACTCAACTTATTAACTCGGGGGGAGTTGGAGAATGAGCCTATTTCCAAAAAAAGTGGAGTGTTCCTTTAACCATGTCTTTACTACCTTTCTGGGCCTTGAACGTGTCAGTTGCATTGCTGTCTATAGAGGGTCAGAAAGCTCTCACATTTCAATTTCTTAAATTTGTGTTCCAAAGATGAACAAATGTCTTACTGGTTTAAAATGACATAAGGGTGAGTATTTAATGACAGAATTTCCATAGTTTTCTGTGTTTCTTCTATAAATGTTTGGTTTTGCATTGAATGACATTAGATTTTCCATTAAAAAAACAAAAACAAACAAACAGTAATACTCTTACAGTTTATCTTTTTAAACTTTATTTGTAGACTTCAAATACCAATCAATAGTGCATTCCTGGACTTGCAGGTAAACATAACCAGTTCGCAGGTCTTCTGATGTCCGGTACAGTACTTCCCAAAGAGGCAATGAATGACCGCAGTAATGCATTAACATTATAGTAACCGGAACAACCAGAGGGTCAAAGTCTCTCTCTCTCCAGAACAGGCAAGAAAAAATGAAAAATAAACCAGTGGATTTTCCTCTCTCTTTGGGGACAGTAGGGTACCCTCACCCCTTCTCATTCTAGTCTGTGAAATCCCTCTTCATTCTCTCCAGACCTACCCCACCTTTCTTTCTGGAGGTCAAAGGGCAAACCCTGAATCCTCAGACTGGCAATCAGACAAAAAACAAGGCTAAGACATCACAAATAAGCCCAGATACAAGAGGAAAACTGAACATATACACATGTACAAAGCTGCCCCTCACAATGTTAAATATATTTTTTTCCATAAATCTCTTTTATTTATCCTTCTCACTTGCTCTCTCACATTTCGATAAAAACAATTTATTAAAGTAAAGCTTTCGACAACCATTTTAATATGTCTTTAAACCGCACAAGTCTACTTTGACATTCAACAAACACATACCTCAAGTGACATCCAAGAAAAAGTAAAGTACAGTAAGTTTATTTGCTTGTCCATAAACCAGTTTGTGCTTTTGGTGTTGTCTACTGACAACAGTCAGATTTGATGTTTCTCCATCTGTGCAGAAAGAGATCCAGCACATGGGGACATATGGACCACAGCTGAAAGAAGCAAAGGTGATGACCGAGATTCTTTACAGGACATCAGCGTTGTCAGCATTGCTCTGTTATAGACAAAATGACCTTTACCATTTACAGAAATCAAAAGAACATATCAAAGGCAAGGTGGAGAGAGAACTGCCACAAAACAGAGACAAGAGACAGAGCTGAAAAAGAGGGAAGCGTCAGAACAGCCAACTCAATCTCTTGGCAATTCGGAACTATTTTACATTTTGGTGGCTAATTCGTATAATCTCATTTGCACATTTTCATATGATCATCTGAAGGTGTCCCACTGAAGGTTAGTTTTTGATAGTTTGATGAATTCTGTCATTAATTCCTCACCCTCATGTCGTTCCAAACCCATTAAAATTTTGTATATCTTTGAAATACACATTAAGATATTTTTCATGAAATTCGAGAGCTTTCTGATCCTGGAGAGACACCAACACAACTGACACGTTCAAGGCCCAGAAAGATAGTAAGGAAATCGTTAAACATTCCATGTGACAACAGTGGTTCAACCATAATGTTATGAAGCTATGAGACAATAACAAATTTATTCAACAATTTCTTCTCTTCCATGTCAGTCTTTAAACCAGGAGCCAGCATTCTGACGTACAACATCCATCTCTCTTAGTTAATGTTATGAAGCTACTAGAATATTTTTGTGCACAAGGAAAAAATAAAAAGAAAAGAAATTGTTGAATAAAATCATTATTTTTGTTTTCTTTGTGCACAAAAAAAAATATTCTCCTGGCTTTGTAACATTACGGTTAAACCACTGATGTCACATGGACTATTTTACCAGTGTTCTTACTACCTTTCTGGGCCTTGAATGTTTCAGTTCTTCTATCTGTGCAGGGTCAGAAAGCTCTCGGATTTCATCAAAAATATCTTCATTTGTGTTCCGAAGATGAACGAAGCTCTTAACGAAGGTTTGGAACAATGTGAGGGTGAGTAATAAATGACAGAATTTTCATTTCTGGGTGAACTATCCCTTCAATGCTGACATTTTTGTAAAAAGTTTGTTTGTTTGCCAATCGTACGAATTCATGCAAAATCGGCACCTCGCAAAATAGTTACGTTTTCTCATGAGATTGAGTTAGAACAGCACCAGAAAGACATTACTTGATTTCTCTTGTCAATCTGTCCATGACTACACTATCAGGAGTTGATTTGAGCATTAAAAGGTGCGCGCAATAAGTTTTTGTTTATGTTTCACCAGTTCCCAGAGAAGCATATGCTGACACCTACTGGTGTGGATGTATGAAGTTGTTTGTGTTTTAACTGCTGCTAATTTTCATTTCTGCTTTGTAAAGTCTTTTGAGCACTAGAAAAGTACGATATAATAATGAACTAATAATAATTATTATTGATATTGTTGTCTTCATTATTATTATTAGACGTTGAAGCCTCCATGTGGAATAAATCAGAAGATTGGACTTTTGATTGCATGTTTGATTGCATTCATTATTTTAATTATATTTATTAGTTCTACTCATGATATGTGATCCTGGACCACAAAACCAGACATGTCTGAAAGTTGAATAAATAAGCTTTCCATTGATGTAATGTTTGTTAGGATAGGATAATATGCGGCTGAGATACAGCAATTTGAAAATCTGGAATCTGAGGGTGCAAAAAAATCCAAATATTGAGAAAATCGCCTTTAAAGATGTCCAAATGAAGTTCCTAGCAATGCATGTTACTAAACAAAAATTAAGTTTTGATATATTTACGGTAGTAAATTTACAAAATGTCTTCATGGAACATGACCTTTACTTAATATCCTAATGATTTTTGGCATAAAAGAAAAATGTATAATTTTGACCTATGCAATGTATTTTTGGCTATTGCTACAAATATACCTGTGCTATTTAAGACTGGTTTTGTGGTTCAGAGTTTTTTAACTAAGAAAAAATAACTGAATGCACCTTATTTTATCACCATACTCCTCAAGTGTCACTGCAACAAAGAGATGGGGTTGTATGGCCTGCTCTGTGTTCTGAATCTCATCAGTGCGTTTTCTCATCTGAAACCATTGCACAACATCCCCAGAGTCCCACTGACACAATTAAATCCGTCTTATATTAGGTCAGACGGATAATTTCATCTGTCTGTCCCCATCTCCTCAAAGCCAGACTCAGAATGACATGTGCTGTCAAAACGTCTTCGCATTCAAATAAATCCACTGCCTCGATGAACAAAACATCATTAGTTTCCATAACAAAGCTCAAAAAGCATAACATTAAGAAGAGGACAAACGCGTTACGCTTCTGTAAAACATGAATGGTTGTCAAAACTACAATTCTCAGAGTATTTTTGTCCTTTTACTTAACACTGATCTTTCAGGGTAGATATATTATTGAAGTTTAGCAGACCTCTATCAAGCACTTCAGATGTTGTTCATCCTGCTTCGTGTAGAAACACAAGAGTTTTAGATATGGCTCCATTAGTTAATAATATTCCAACAAGCTGCATAACCATTGAGACGTCATCAGGGGGGAGGGGCAATGCGACAATCCAATACAAGGGAAATGGACAACAAGGTTCACAAAACACCTGCTAACATTAGTACGGAGGATGTTGTACCTTTAAGAAGGAAAGATAACAACTTGCTCAAACCACTATAGTACAGCAAACCGAGAGGCAAAACAAAATCGATATCAAAGGACAAATTACAAACACTTGAATTAGCCCTTGAATTGAAACAGTTCAGAAATTGTGTTGAGATATGCCCAAATTCAAGAGAGAGACAGAAAGTAACAGGCGTTGGCAGGTGAGCGTGAATTGAACTTTGACCTCTCAGCTTCTACTCTGCATTATCTGAGTAGAGAGAATGCTTCTCAGTGGATCAGAGTGAGTTCAAAGGTCACTAGGCTAATCGTTGACCTTCATCATCTGCGCTTAAGTAGCAGTGTGGCTTTGATACGTGTGCTTTCACTCTATTCTCTACCTACAGATTCAACTCTGCACATTTTGATTTCCTTATGTAATTTTAAGTTGTAATGTCAGGCCCCCATTGTTTATCTCAGTATAATACAGCATTTCTTCTTTTTTCGTCGTCTTTGTTCAACAGTCCAATTCTCAATACCTGGGAAATGGAAAGCACCGGGGACGTTGGATTTAAAGGGACAGAGAAATCTCAGAGCGAGAAAAGACAGTCGCGGGGTGCTGTGCTGTAGCTGTGCCCGTTTCAGGTCCGCTTTCAAAGAGGGGCGCAGCACATGTATCCTGGTTGTCCAAGGAGAAAGGGCGCATTGTGGGAAAAAGGGGGAGACTCGAGAAGAGAGGTTTTCTATCAGGGATAGGTTGTGGCATGGAGGGAGGCGTCGGGCTGAATTAACCCAATGACTCTTTCCCACTCTCACGCACCTGCTGACCGGTCTTACTCATCTTCATCTCTGTCAGCTGGATGTATCGCAGCACATTTGTGTCTAGACAGAGAGAAATATAGAGCATAAAAACAAAGACACCAGCATAAGACCAAGGGCCAGATTTTCTACCATCACTATTTTTTGGCGTTAAAATAATAATGTCAGGATTTACTGAAGACGTGCAGTGAGGAATTAGCAGTGAAAAGGAGTGGACAGAGTTATTTTTGTGCCTGACCTTATTGAATATGCATTTGTAGGAGTTTCCCTATCAGATGCAAAATTTATTAAAATGAATAACAATGCAATTTACTAACTTTTGCATGCGTCAAAATACTGGTGTTTGCACCATTATTTAATGGCCCAAAAAAGCATGCATTTGAGCTGCTCTTGGTAGATTGCACTGGTCATTATGGAAATGATCCCCTCCACTGCCAATTTTCCCTATCCATTGGTGCGTTTACGGATTTGCACTCTAACGTTAATTTGCCCTGTTTAGTAAATCTGGCCCTATAACTTGCTTCAGTAGCTAAGCACGTTAAAATAACATAAATAGCCTACAGCTAAATGGTTTACATATTATATATATGTGACCCTGGACCACAAAACCAGTCATAAGGTTAAATTTTACAAAACTGAGATATATACTGTACATCATAAGCTTACTGTACATAAATAAGCTTTCTATTGATGTATAGTTTGTTAGGATAGGACAATATTTGGCCGAGATACATCTATTTGAAAATCTGGAATCTAAGGGTGCAAAAAAATAAAAAATACTGAGAAAATCACCTTTAAAGTTGTCCAAATTAAGTTCTTAACAATGCATATTACTAATCAAAAATTACATTTTGATAGGTTTACAGTAGGAATTTTACAATAATTTCAAAAATCAATCATTTTGACCCATACAATGTATTTTTGGCTATTGCTACAAATATACCCCAGCGACTTATGACTTTTGTGGTCCAGGGTCACATATTAGTGGCTCTCAACTGTTAGATTGCAGCATTGTTATCGTTAAAATGAGGCAAGGTTCAAAAAGAAATGATTCATTCAGTCAGTGTGGAAGAACTTGACTGGTCTGCAGAAAGCAAAGTCCTAATCCCAGCTGAACATCTCTGGAGTGACTTTAAATGCAGACTTTGAGCAAAAAACTCATTGCCAAACACCAGTGACTTGTAACTATGGGTACAGTCATTTTTGACACTTCCGAAATGGTTGCAACAGAGATGGAAATACAATATATAAATACATGAATTGTTTCCATCTTTGTTGCCACAGTTTTGAAAGTGCCCTAAAAAAGGGGTGTTTCAATACTTTTGTCTATATAGTATATATTCATTGGAGTTTTTGGCTCAAGGTCTGCATTTAAAGTCACACCAGAGGTGTTCAGCTGAGATTAACTTGACCAGTCAAGTTCTTCCACACTGACTGAATCAGTCATTTCTTTTTGAACCTTGCCGTATACACAAAGGGATTGTCATGTCAGAATTGAAGAAGGTCCTGTCAAAGCTGTTGCTATCAAATTAGAAGCACACAATTCTCTAGAATATCATTATATGCTTAAACATTAAGATTTGTACTCATGGAAATTACTAAATTAGTCAAACCGGTTCATTAGAAGGGGGTGTCCCAATACTTTTGGCAAAATAGTGTATATAGAAATAGAAAAATAATACAAATGGCAAAATCAGATGACAAAAAGCTAAAACCTAAAGCTAAATTAAAATGAAAATTGAAAATAACAATAACAGCTAATTCAAAATATTAATAAATACTATAGTATTAAATACATATAATACTAAAACAACACTGGATTTATATAAATTATTTATTTATATTACAAATAATAAATAACCATATATTTTTCATAGTTTTTGTCTAAATTCACTAAGACAAAAACAATTGATTTTAATATTTATTTAGACAAAATAGACAGAATATTGGACATAACATGAAGAAAATTACCAGATTAGCTGTATTGGCCAGAATTTTAATATCTGTAAATCCCTAAGAAATGATTATCGAAACAATTACATGATTATTGTGGCTTTAAAAATTGTGCTGGTATATTGGTACACATGATAACGATATTTCAATATTTAAATATCACGATTATTGTCAAAACTGGTATATCACGACACCCCTAATTAACACGATAATGATATTTCATTATTTAAATATCTAGATTATCGTCAATATCACACCACCACTAATTAACACAATAACAATATTTCATTATTAAATATTACAATTATCGCCAATACTGGTATATCGCGACACCCCTAACACGATAACGATATTTAAATATCACGGTTATCATCAATATCGGTATATCGTTTCACCCCTAGTTAACATGATAATGATATTTCATTGTTTAAATATCAAGATTATCGCTAATACTGGTTTATTGCGAAACCCCTAACACAAATACTGTATTTAAATATGTCAATATCACGATTATAGTCAATATCGGTATATCGCGTCACCCCTAGTTAACATGATAATGATATTTCATTATTTAAATATCATAATTATCGTCAATACTGGTATATCGCGACACCCCTAACACAATATTGATATTTAAATATTTAAATATCACAATTATCGTCAATATCGGTATATCACATCACCCCTAGTTAACATGATAATGATATTTCATTATTTAAATCTCACAATTATCGCCAATACTGGTATTTCGCGACACCCCTAACACTAATACTATATTTAAATATTTCAATATCACAATTATCATCAATATCGGTATATCGCATCACCCCTAGTTAACATGATAACGATATTTCATTATTTAAATATTGCAATTATCGCCAATACTGGAATATTGCAACAACCCTGACACGATAACGATATTTAAATATTTCAATATCACGATTATCGTCAATATCGGTATATCGTGTCACCCCTAGTTAACATGATAATGATATTTCAATATTTAAATATCACAATTATCGCCAATACTGGTATATTGTGGCACCCCTAACACGATAACAATATTTAAATATTTCAATATCACGATTATGGTCAATTTCGGTATATCACGTCACCCCTAGTTAACATGATAATGATATTTCATTATTTAAATATCACAATTATCGTCAATACTGGTATATTGTGACACCCCTAACACAATATCGGTATTTAAATATTTAAATATCATGATTATCGTCAATATCTGTATATCGCATCACCCCTAGTTAACATGATAATGATATTTCATTATTTAAATATCGCAATTATCGCCAATACTGGTATATTGCGGCACCCCTAACACGATAACGGTATTTAAATATTTCAATATCACGATTATCGTCAATATCGGTATATCACGTCACCCCTAGTTAACATGATAATGATATCTCATTATTTAAATATCACAATTATTGTCAATACTGGTATATCGCGACACCCCAACACGAATTCTATATTTCAATATTTCAATATCACAATTATAGTCAATATCGGTATGTTGCGTCACCCCAGTTAACATGATAACGATAGTTCATTATTTAAATATCACAATTATCGCCAATACTGGTGTATGTGACACCCCTAACACGATAACGATATTTAAATATTTCAATATCATGATTATCGTCAATATCGGTATATCACGTCACCCCTAGTTAACATGATAATGATATCTCATTATTTAAATATCACAATTATTGTCAATACTGGTATATCGCGACACCCCTAACACAAATACTATATTTCAATATTTCAATATCACAATCATAGTCAATATCGGTATGTTGCGTCACCCCAGTTAACATGATAACGATATTTCATTATTTAAATATCACAATTATCGCCAATACTGGTGTATGTGACACCCCTAACACGATAACGATATTTAAATATTTCAATATCACGATTATCGTCAATATCGGTATATCGCGTCCCCCCTAGTTAACATGATAATGATATTTCATTATTTAAATATCACAATTATCGTCAATACTGGTATATCGCGACACCCCTAACACAATATCAATATTTAAATATTTCAATATCACGATTATCGTCAATATCGGTATATCGCGTCCCCTCCAAAGTTAACATGATAATGATATTTCATTATTTAAATATCACAATTATCGTCAATACTGGTGTATGTGACACCCCTAACACAATAACGATATTTAAATATTTCAATATCACGATTATCGTCAATATCGGTATATCGCGTCACCCCTAGTTAACATGATAATGATATTTCATTATTTAAATATCACAATTATCGTCAATACTGGTATATCGCGACACCCCTAACACAATATCGGTATTTAAATATTTCAATATCATGATTATCGTCAATATCTGTATATCGCATCACCCCTAGTTAACATGATAATGATATTTCATTATTTAAATATCGCAATTATCGCCAATACTGGTATACTGTGGCACCCCTAACACGATAACAATATTTAAATATTTCAATATCACGATTATCGTCAATATCGGTATATCGCGTCCCCCCTAGTTAACATGATAATGATATTTCATTATTTAAATATCACAATTATCGTCAATACTGGTATATCGCGACACCCCTAACACAATATCGATATTTAAATATTTCAATATCACGATTATCGTCAATATCGGTATATCACGTCACCCCTAGTTAACATGATAATGATATTTCATTATTTAAATATCACAATTATCGTCAATACTGGAATGTCGCGACACCCCTAACACGATAACGATATTTAAATATTATGCTTATCGTCAATATCGGTATATCGCGTCACCCCTAGTTAACATGATAACGATATTTCACTATTTAAATATCACAATTATCGTCAATACTGGTATATCGCGACACCCTTAACACGATAACGATATTTAAATATTTAAATATCACGATTATCGTCAATATCGGTATATCGCATCACCCCTAGTTAACATGATAACGATATTTCATTATTTAAATATCACAATTATCGCCAATACTGGGATATTGCAAAACCCCTACTTGGGTCCAATGTAAAATCTGGAACATGAAAGCAAAACTATTTGAGAAGCACTACTGTATTTGATATTAAAGCAATCATAAAGCCCACCTGTGGGTTCACGGCACTTGGCATCACGTAGGTAACGCAGGGCACACTCGTAGTCTCCCAGGTGGTAGAAGGCAATCCCAGCACGGTACATGGCCTTAAAGTGATCCTGCTGGTGTCCGAGGACCTTCAAACAGTATTCCTTAACCCGCTCATAATTCACCAGCTCTGACTGCAGCAGGCATGCTATAAAGAACCACAGAGTGTAAAACAGAAAGAGAAGGAGGCGAATTAGTAGTACAGTCAAAAGGACAGGGCAAAACAATAAAACAGTCAAAATGAATAAATCAATGCTAGGGAGAAGGGAGTAAAAATAGGCACGAAATATACTGGTCTACAAAACCCAGGCCCAACAGATAAAGTAGAAAAGGGGACAGTATGTTTTCTAGCAGTCATCAGTTGCTCCAAAGGTCTGAGAGCAGCAGTTTTTAATGCTATTGGTCTCAGATAACCACATTAGCACAAAGTGAAGGCCTAATTGCATCTTTTAGCCACTCTAGGCTCAGTGACACAGATGAAGTAATTGTTTTATCTGTTGTCTAAAGAGAAAATCAACCGAACGAGACACATCCTAATCTAAAACTGCTGCTTAAAAGTGTTGAATGTGTCTGAAAATGTGCATGCTTTATCGAAAAACAGTATTTTGAAGTTAGATTAGCTGTACTTCCACTTTGACTAAACAGAATGCCGGATTTTAAAGTTATAATGGCTAATGACAGATATTAATATGAAAATTTTCCACATCCTTTTCTAATATTTCATTGGATGAATTAAATATGGAGGTCTTTGGTTCAAAAAAAGCTGCAGCTAATTAGATGCATTGGCCCTGAAAGAACATCTGCACAGCAAATGAATTACTGCGGTGCCTGCTAGGCAGCTGGTGCGTGTTGTTAACCCCTCGTCCAATCAGGGTTATTTATTCCAACAGCAGATGACATGGCTGGACACTGATGGCAGGGGCTGGGAAACTCAATTACACATTTGAATTTAAGCTCACTGGTTGTGGTGTGTGTATGTGGATTACGTCTGGAATCTTCAGGCGTTTAGAACCGTCTGCAGTTCAGTTCATTTCATCATTTAAGCTCTTGCATGAGCTCACTTCTCTGCAGTTTTCTAATTATGAACTGAATTCATCTCTTACATTATTATGCACTGGCTGATTGTAAGGTCAGTATGAGTCTTATTTTTTGAAAGAAGTCTCTTACAGTGAGGAAAAAAAATATTTGATCCTCTGATTTTGTATGTTTGCCTATGACAAATACATGATCAGTCTATAATATTAATGGTAGGTTTATTTTAACAGTAAGAGACAGAATAATAACAACAACAAAAAAAAAATCCAGAAAAATGCATTTCAAAAAAGTTATAAATTGATTTGCATTTTAATGAGTGAAATAAGTATTTGATCCCCTACCAATCAGCAAGATTTCTGGCTCCCAGGTGTCTTTAATACAGGTAACGAGCTGAGATTAGAAGCACTCTCTTGAAGGGAGTGCTCCTAATCTCAATTTGTTACCTGTATAAAAGACACCTGTCCACAGAAGCAATCAATCAATCAGATTCCAAACTCTCCACCATAGCCAAAACCAAAGAGCTGTCCAAGGATGTCAGGGACAAGATTATAGACCTACGCAAGGCTGGCATGGGATTCAAGACCATCGCCAAGCAATTGGTAGGAATATTCGCAAATGAAAGAAACACAAAATAACTGTCAATCTCCCTTGATCTGGGGCTCCATGCAAGATCTCACCTCGTGAAGTTTCAATGATCATGAGAACAGTGAGGAATCAGGCCAGAACTACATGGGAGAATCTTGTCAATGATCTCAAGGCAGCTGGGACCATAGACACCAAGAAAACAACTGGTAACACACTACGTCGTAAAGAACTGAAAACCTGCAGCGCCTGCAAGGCCCCCCTGCTCAAGATAGCACACGTACAGGCCCCTTTGAAGTTTTCCAACCAACATTTGAATGATTCAGAGGAGAACTGGGTGAAAGTGTTGTGGTCAGATGAGACCAAAATCGAGCTCTTTGGCATCAAATCAATTCGCCATGTCTGGAGGAGGAGGAATGCTGCCTATGACCCCAAGAACACCTTCCCCACCGTCAAACATGGAGGTGGAAACATTATGCTTTGGGAGTGTTTTTCTGCTAAGGGGACAGGACAACTGCACCGCATCAAAGGGACAATGGATGGGGCCATGTACCGTCAAATCTTGGGTGAGAACTATTAAAAATGGGTCATGGATGGGTATTCCAACATGACAATTACCCAAAACACACAGCCAAGGCAACAAAAGAGTGGCACAAGAAGAAGCCCATTAAGGTCCTGGAGTGGCCTAGCCAGTCACCAGACCCTAATCCCATAGAAAATCTGTGGAGGGAGCTGAAGGTTTGAGTTGCCAAAAGTCAGCCTCAAAACCCTACTGTCTTGGAAAGGATCTGCAAAGAGGAGTGGGACAAAATCCCTCCTGAGATGTGAGCAAACCTGGTGGCCAATCACAAGAAACATCTGACCTCTGTGATTGCCAACAAGGAGTTTGCCACCAAGTACTAAGACCAGGGGCGGTTCTAGAGGCGGGGCCATAGGGGCCCTGGCCCCTTCTGAAATCTGATTGGCCCCTGATTGGCCCCCCTTCAATCAATCGTTGACGAGAAGAGCAACCGAAGAATTCTTCACAACGATTACAGATGTAATTCCACCCCCAAACAATTGGCGGCAGTAATGTGTCGATGCAACTTGGGAGAAGAAGCAGAGGTCTTGGCTTTATTTTATCTTTGCGGCTTTGGCTTGAGCGATACGTGTTCCCGTTTTACATGTTACAGTACATAACGATTAATGACACGCATTAGAGGGCTGCATTGGGATTGGGACCCAACGCAAATCTCACGGGAGCGACCGGTTTGAACTTTGCTGCGGGCGGGAATGGGCGGCTAAAAAAAGCACTGCGGGATTGGGATGCTCAGTGCGCTTTGCGTTAGTGAGGAAAAAAAGTCTTGCGCTTACTTCCTTTTCAGGATACGGAGGTATTCCAATAAGATAAAGTGCAACTCCATTCATTGGACAGCTCAACTTGTTTTGCAGGGGGATTTCGAGAGGGGGTTTCGGGAAAACCTGTCCAGTTTTCTTCCGTCCACTCGCCTTTTTCCCGTTGTTTGGGCTGCCCCGCAGTGCCCTCCCTCTTCCCTCGCCCGATGCAAATCCGTTCTGTGGGCTACTTCTAACGGCCTGTCTACGGCACAACGTGCTGGATTAGTCTGTGTGTTGTAATGAGTGGCGCGGCGCTCCCTCCTCTGGCCAGTGTTGCCAGATCAGGTTGACGATTTCCAGCCCAAAAGCTCACCAAAACCTGCCCACTTCAACAAAAACCAGCCCAAATTTTAACTGCCAAAATAATGAGAATTTTATTGCCATGTCAAGGTTGATAAGGACCATATTTATCTCTTTAAAAAAATAATAATGACAAAATAAAATAAAGATAAATCAATTTCACAGGAATATGGATCAAAACAGTCCGAAAATATGTGTAAAATGTCTTCTTTTCAAAGTGGAAATTAACCGATGACTTTAACCCTTGGAAAAACACATGCATCATTTTCAATGTCCACAGTAAAAATATGCTAATTTCTGTGCAAAAAGTGCACAATAAAGTGATGAGAAACAAATGTAATGTAGCTGGCATTTACGTTCGCGCACACACCCACGTTTTTTTTTATTTCAGTTACAATTATATTTAGAAGTCTTCTATTCATCTCTCACCACATGTAATCCACTTAGACTTTTTACCGTGTAACTTATATTTAGGCCACTTTGCCATCGCAATTACTTAAAATGAATAAATGAATAAGCTGCATATTCAAAATCTTGCCCGTTATAGGGCCAAAGCCCCGTCACTCACAAGTCATTACATCTCACTAACGTTAAAGACGTAAATTGATTGACAGGTCTCTGTTAAACTAAACCAGTAAGGGTTGCGTTAAGCAAAAATGAGTTGATGACTGCACTACACATTATATTACTGTGATACTTTGAGCTCGAAGGTATTAAAATAACAATGACTAATGATAAAAGCGAAGAAAAAAGCAGCTGATTGGGCGGCTTTTATTTTTTTAAAGCCCAAATTTTGTCTACCCGCCCAATGTGTTATTCTCCGGTCCAAGCCGATCAAAAGAAGCCCAATTGGGCGGAAACCCGCCCAATCTGGCAACACTGCCTCTGGCTGCATACGGCGATTACGTGAAAAAAAGTACTTGAAGTCGGTAGCCTAAGCGTTTTAGATGTCCCCGATAGCCCAGGCTACTATTCCCTACCAGTGTGTCAGAATACATGCAGGCCAGGGAAAGAAACAAACATGAATCTCTTTAATAACAGCAATACAAATACATTTTTTTCCCTACGGGACGGGAGAAGAGGCAAAATCAGTGCATTTCTATTATCGTGCGGGAGTAAATTCTCAGAGTTTTGCGGGTGCGGGAAGGAGTGTAACACACACGTTGCGGGAGCGGGCGGTAATGGTCAGAAATTCGGCGGGCACGGGCAGGAGCGGGATGAAGAAAACAGTCCAGCGCAGGGCTCTAACACGCATTACATCCACACGCGACGCTATCAGTTCGTCTTCGTTATGGTATAGAGAATTTTTGGTTTCATTTTTAATTTTACAAAAGCTTGAAGTGCAGTTAATTATTTGTCATGCTATATTTGCATTATCGTTTGTACCTAATCTACGGTGGCCGACAGAGGCCAACGCGCTGCAAACAAGAAAACACATGCAAACAGAAAAAACGACAACAAATTAAGAAAACATCTTTATCAGTTTGACAACACAGGCGCTGCAAATCCTCGCAACGCAAACACAAATACGGAAACGCGCTGCAAATTCTCACAACACAACCAAACTCAGAAACGCACTGCGAACACACGAAGGCGCTGCGAACACACGAACGCGCTGCATATAGCACGGTCCACAACGGAAATGTTTCAGGGGGACCTCAAAAAGTGACGAACCCATCTGGGACCTGACCTGTTTTCTTGTTTGCAGCGCGTTGGCCTCTGTCGGCCACCGTACTAATCAGGGCTCTGGACATGCAACAATTTTTTGATAATGTGTGAGTAGAAAATTTTGCCGTGGTCGCATTTGTGTGAGTGCGTGGTCTGCGCTGCTCCAAAGCGTGCATTTCAGAGCCAGTCAGTATTTAGGGGAAAAAAATAAAAAATACACGCAAGCACTGTCACCGAAAGCCAGTTTAGTTTTACTTTTTTGTTTGTTTTAATTTTGAAAACCCTGTTATCTTTGCAGATTACCTCATATTATGCTATGGAGGCTTTCTTTTATTTTTATTTTTTTAATTAATTTGATTGCTCAGTGTTTTCTCGTTCTCGTCTCGTCGTTTTCTCGTTCTCGTATTTCTCGTCAATATAAGCAAAACCAAGATCGTGAATTTGAAATAAAAGGGAAAAGCATCCTAAGCCATTACAAAAGAGAAATATCCATTCACAAAATTAAAATCACAAATAATACTTATGAAAAATGTTAACTGTTACCATAAAACTATAAATGATAAAAGACAAACTATCAGCAATGAGCATTGATTAAATAAAATAAAATAAATAAATAAAAATGAAAACAGAGCATATGCTTGTGCAACCAACTGAGAGCGTTATTGTGTATTCTGTCACAAAATGTGGCAAAAAGTCCTACACAATGGGAATAGTGTGATTAAGGTGTGAACATGTCTATGATAGGAATACTTCACCTGTCTTAATTCGATTTGTGTTTACTTCGATTATGACTTTAGTCAGCTTAAATTAATCAAACACTTATTAGTTTGCTTTTAGAGAAAACATTAATGAAAAATGACTGAAAAATAATCATAACAAATGTAAGCGTGCCCCCTAAAAACATAAGTGGCCCCTGCCTGGCCCCCCAAGTTACAGTAGTCTAGAACCGCCACTGACTAAGACATGTTTTGCAAAAGGGTCAAATCCCTTTTTTACTCATTAAAATGCAAATCAATTTATAACTGTTAAGTTACAGCTTAAGATCATTTATTATATAATGTTGAAAATGCTCATTTTGAGTTGAAGCAGAAACACACTGTTTTTGTGCATGACTCTTTAAATGCAAATGAGCTGCTGCTCACCACTTCCAGAATAGGGCTATGCCTTTACAGCTTGTACCTCGGATACTCAGCTAAAAAACATGTTTGGTTTTGATTATCATGTCTATTGCACTGAAATAATGTGTTTTATATTCGTTTAACCTTCGAATATAGGGTTTTCTGAGCACACAAATCCAAAGTACATGCACAGAAAGCAGCTGTCACACAACATGTGAGTACTAAACTAAGTTCTCCTTCATGTCTTATTGCGCTTAAACTGTCAAATAAACACAAGTTTATATTAAATACAAAGTAAATCTGTGAAGGTAAACAGCTAGAAAAGAAATCACGTTTATATTAGATCTGTGCGGCAGCAGGGTAATATACAATAAATAAAACAATAAATTCACTGCTCTTTTGTCTCCTCTGAAGCTGGGACTCTAAATAGTGTACTGTGCACCTCTGTGTATCCAACAACAAAACAGTAAGCATGCTTTGAACTGGTACACCGTTGTCGCTTGCGAAAACAAGATGGCGGTGCCATGGTTGGAAACGTGCAGATTAAGGGGCGGTAATACTATAATAAGAAGCGAAATCTGACATGCTTGTTTTTTCAATTGCTTGCAGATAAAGGCTTACTAAAACAAAGTTACTGGGTTGTCCCTTTTCACATTTTTGGGTTGGTAGATGCACTGGGGATGTGATTATATCACTTAAACATGGACAAAGTCAGATTATCATGATATGTCACCTTTAATTCCAACTCATCATCAAACATCAAAGAAATCGCAGTGAAAATCTGTGACCTCACTGTATCTTCTAAATTTGATCTAGTTCGATACCTGTTTACTGCATCAGTGCGGCACCAATCTTGGCCCGGTCTGACTGGCAGAGGTCTGACCTCTGCCAAGGTTAATGTGTGTTTGTGCAGTCGAGAGCTTGCTGACCACCAAATACACTGACAAAAGCTGCTGCTTTATACCGACAACCTCCCTCTGTCCTTTCCTGTTACACTCCTCCAACCATCACTCGGCCTGTCGCTGACACCTCTGTGGAAGTCGTGAGTCAGGGCTATCAGCACAAGGCAGGACGTCAGTGGTGACACAGACAAAAAAAAAAGATCAGTCCACCACAATTTCAAACTCTACACAGCATTCAAAGTCTCAAGTTGGCAGTAAACGAACACAACCATCTGTAAAAATCACAAATAAATGAAAAATGAGTGACAGACCAATATATGTGCCAGGATGATTAATTAAATTATACAACCATGTTTAACTGGCCGATTAACAAAAAAGGTAGTTTCCCTTTGTGTCAGTCCCAAAATCTGCCAACAGCCAAGAAAGCTATGTTAATAGATATTAATAATTACGAAATGACAAGGGAGGCAGCGCCTCCTCAAAATATTGGATGGAAAAAATGGGTCAATGACGTGACGCCTAAAATTTCGATTTGATTGAGTTTTTTCAGTTAGAAATTGGTTTAATGTGTAAAAAAAGATGCTAAGTACCTCTCCCATGTATGTACTCAATTTAAAATTTCAAAAAAACATTCGTTATTTGTCCTTTTTCTGTTATTCAAAGTGTCAAAATATCATGTGGTGCGATGTCTGGCCATAACTTTTGTTTTGGAAACATCTTTCCCTAAATTTATTCTAATTAATTTTCTGCACTATTTGGCAGGTTTTCCAAAGTGTTTCGTAATCTTGTATAAAATTGCAAAGCATTTGTATTTATATCTCCATCATAATATACAAACAAACTTGATTTCCATTTTATGAAATATCATGTGGTGCGACTATCAGGAAACTACCATTTTGGGACTTTTCGCCGACATACAAGACAGAGCATGTTACTTTTGGTATGAAACAAAGTGTCCGAGTTCAAATGTTGTCTTTTTTTAAGGAATTCAAACAACAAATACTGTTTTAATACTGACAGATCACTGCAGCGCCTCAGTTCAAGCGGCACATTAACCGATCATCTTTACTGATTATAGCATGAAATAAAGATCAATGAACATCAAAAGATATCTTGTTTCAACCATGAAAAGATGTCAATACACACCATTTTTCCGGTTCAAGTCCACTGACGTTAATCTACTCTCCTGTCTGGTATGTTTGTCAGATACATGTTATGATTGGTCAGATTGCCTGAGCACCCGACGAAGGGTCAATTGAGCAGCCCAGATTGGGCAAGGTTCAGAAATAACTGGGGCTAAAGAAGCACATGCAGATAATGCCATGTGCTCCACCTTTCACACATTTCTTTAAATAGATTTTTAATGATATAAAGTTTTTGTGTCATTTAGAGCAACCACTCATCATGTGGTGCGACCAATAAAAGCAATAACTGTATTAAATGAAAAAAAATTCTGTGAAATCTGTTGAAATATGGATGATTGCTAGAGTATGCTTAAGTGAATGCTACTTTTAAAACTTTTTCTATGAGTTTTATACAATCAAGTTACTTTTTTCAACCAGCAAGTTTTGTTTTGTTTTTTTTGACCGGAAATGACACAGGCTTCTCCCAAAAGATAATAAGACGATGTACAAGAGGCATCATTGTGGAAAAAATATTTCTCAGCTTTTATTTACATTTGAACAAAAAGTGGCATGTCCAAAATTATTCATACCCTTTGCAAACTGTCACAGTCGCACCACATGACATTTTTAAGGCTACGAACAATTCATCTAGATGAAAAAAAAAACACTAAAATCACTTAATTTGACATTTTAATTTGAATTTATGTGTACACAACATTCTTAATGTACTAAACTACAGTACAATAGTTATTATGATTTTTTGTATTTTAAAATTGGCCTGTTGAAAATCCTTATACGTCAATTACCCATACAACATTAAATAGTGTATAATCACTTGTTTTTCTAAAGAAACAATGTCCAACAGCGACACCAGCAGGTAAAGTTACAGCGGGAGTTTGCGTCTCTTTCACCTCCCCTGAGCCCATGGAGTTTTAACAGATGCCCTAAAGCATGTAGTGGGTTTGGTGGGGGGTAAGTGAGAATAGGGGAAAGTCACGTGACACATTCATTGTGATATAATTGGATATGACTGGTTATGGTCTGCTGTGATTGGTTCATGCGATAAATCCCACCTCTTAAGTTCATGCGCATTCCTTGTTCGCAAATCAGTCTGATTTAACAATATAATGGCGTTAATGGGAATAATGGGACTAATTTCAAAAAGTAAGTAAACAACTCACACATTTAACCACTTTGTTACATCAAAATAAGACTTGAAATGGCATGAAAACAGTTTTTAGTGAGTAAACAGCTTGGTGAACTTTAAAGGAAATCTCCATGTCTGTGAAAAATTCATACTTGGCTTTAATAAATAGAATATTGATTACACTGTTAATGTAAAAATATAAAATAGAATTGTTTTTCTGATAGTGTAAGTAATGTTTATTTAACCAAGAAAATGTGACTAGGATATAAATTTACATTTGATTAAACGTAACGTTGTGTCAAACAGTAAGGGAATTCTAGAGAAACATGATGAGAACATATTGTACTACATGAAAAACGACCAACCATCAAAGACAACCAGAAACCTTTGTGTTCCTCGTCCCTATCAAAGCCCTTTGGTTTGTGGGCATGCTGGGAGAGTGATGACATAAGCCCTAGAAAACTGAGATGGCTTATAAAAGGAAGGCTGTGCGCTGCTGTACAGACATAAACTAAAGCAAACATCTGCTGACTGCTCAAACAGCTGTTAAATCAGACACGTATATAGTCAGCGGAGGAGAAAAACATGGTCTGCCCAACCTAATGAAGGTTATAAAGACAGAAGGACTAACTAACAAGAGGAGAAGAGAGATAAACGATGATTAGGTGCCAAATGAAAAGCTGCGAGAGGAATCATCTAATCTAAATTAGTTCATTATAACTGAAATTTCATTCCGACTAGAGAGTTCGTATAAAGCTTCCTTTCTCCTTAACCTTCTTATTCAGCCTTTTTCATTTGGTATGATCTCCCTCTGGTTTTCTTTTCTCCCAAATGCTCTCAAGGACACAAAACGTCCTGCAACATGCAGTGCAATAACATTTGGTGTTTGATTTGTAATGGCTTTCCCTTTAAGACAATACAGCAATTTATTAATAGATTAAACACCCTATCATGGTGTCATTTCATGCATCTTAACCATGTTCTCTGTTTTTTTTTTTGTTTTTTTTTGTGATTCACTAGGTTGGCCGTTTCATTTGGTCTGGGATGAGAGAGAGAAACTGGCTTTCGCACACCACCACCAGCGTGCTCATCGAGCCTCCTGTCCATCTTCATTCCGGGCAACTGGAACCCTGGCAAGCTCTCAGTGTATTCAGTTTCAGGCAATAATGGTCTAATGGCTCCTAAACTCTTGTGATATCCTGATCTTTCTCTCTGGGCCTTTCTCTCTTTCCACAACACACCTAGAGGAGCACGCACACAAACACACACTAATCCCACAGACTGATTCATCACACAAATGGATAAGGCGTGGCATTGTGGATACTGCACTTAAGTGTCTGCTGAGTGGCTCTATGCGTGTAATAATAATGGCATCACATATTAATGGACCCGATGCACTTTATGCTGCATCATAGTTATATGAGAACATAACTGCTAAGAGCGCAGCTAGAAAGCCAGAGCTGGTCATCTGAGCAGGGCAGAGACTAAAAAGGGTCCGTCTTGAGATAATCCAACTTGACTGAAGGGAGTTTGATAGATTTGTCACCCTTGATGAAGCTAAAAGAACACTAAATCTGCACTGCTATACATTGACTTGAGACGTGTCAGTTCTTTTTCACGGCTCATTAGTTGTCAAATGACTAGTTTTTGTGCAAAGAACCCAGATGAACCCAAAAATGAACATTTTGTCCTTTCATGGGGAAACTATAGTTTTATTCATCATTTTTTCCCTTAGTTTGCACAAAAATTATCTTATGTCTCATTTGCTTATTCAAAATTCAGTCAGTAAAGAACTGCATTGGCATGATTGACAAAACTATAATAAGTCCTTATGCCTCATCTTGAAATATCCTAACTAGTGCTATTATTTAATTATTTTTAATTAAGCATGATTAATCACATCCAAAATATAAGTTCGTTCACATAATATATGTGCATGTTCTGTGTATATTTTTATGTATATATGTAAATACACAAATGCACATGTATTTAAGAAATATTTACATGTATATGTATTCATATTTATATATGATTCATATTATATATAAAAATATATTACATTTATTTCTTAAATATATGCGTGTATATATATATATATATATATATATATATATATATATATATAAATATACACAATAAATGCACATATGTTATGTAAACAAATTAATTTTCAATTAATCGATTTGACAGCACTAATCCTAACATAATTAAAAAATGTAAAATATAAAACACACTACTGTATAAAACACAGTACTGTACTGTACACTTATGTACTGTAAAAAAAAACATTCAATATACGATTGGTTACATCCTTAAAAAATGCGGTATGGCCCCCCAAATTTCTTCCAAATTTCTCACAGACCTTTAGGGCCGTGAGTCAAATTTCATTCCGCTCGACTTCGGTTAACCTTGTCTAACAGTTGCTTAAAGTTCATTGGTCTATGGCGGCCATGTTTTTTGAGATACGCAAATGTCTTTATAGACACTTGTGGCACTTTGGACTTTGTTGGCACTTCGTACTTATGGCAGTTTTTAAGTTTTTTTCCCCCTTGGGGAAGCTCTGCAACTTTTTCACATAACCTCAGATTCAGCTCTTATGTACGTGTTGTAAGTTTTGGCGAAGAGATCACATTCCTTCAAAAGTTATAGCTGTTTTAGTAAAGGCAGCCCTGCCTCTTTCTAACGTTTTGCCTTTGACAGAGAGTTGAAAGTTTTTTGAGAATTATTGATATTCACTCTCTAGAGAATCTTCCTGCACTGGTTTGGTTTCAATCAGGTGAAAAACCTAGGACTAGTTCGCAAAAGTATATTTTTTTTTTCTTTCATCTTCTTGATCATTTAAGTAATGGTTTGATTGACAGCAGTGGTTTTAGAGGCAAAGTTGTTTGGAATGAGGAGGTCCATTATATGATGCGAATATTGTGTGTATGTGTGTCAAACCGTGCAATATACAATCATTTACATCCTTGAAAACTCTGTGACTTTTTTCATGTAACCTCAGATTCAGATTTTACATATCCACTGTGAGTTTGGCAAATATATCACATTCCATTCAAAAGTTATAGCTATTTTAGTAAAGGCAGTCTTTCTAACATTTTGCCATTGACAGAGAGTTGAAAGTTAAAGTTTTTTATTTGATAATTATTGGTATTCACTCTCCAGAAAATCTTCTTGCACTGGTTTGGTTCCAATTGGGTGAAAAACCTAGGACTAGTATGCAAAAGAAGTTTTTTCCAACAACACAAGACACTTGAGCCTGTGACAAACCATTTAGGAGTTATGAGCAATTTCTTACTTTTGATCACTGTAGTGCCCCCGGCAGGTCAATTGGGACAAGCCTTAGTAGCGTTGTAGGCGGTAAGAGTACTAACATCCCTCAAAGTTTCAAGTCTCTACGTCTTATGGTTTGGTCTGCCCTATTCTTGGTCATTCTAACAATTAAAACTGAGTTTCAGCGCAATGCGCTTGAACCTCCAAATATATAAAGTAATATACAGCACACAAGTCATATGGAATATTTTTTGGTGTCTTTTTGGAGCATGGCAGTAATCAACCTTGTTCACTTTCATTACATGAATAGGAGCAGCATGAACATTCTGCTAAACGTCTTATTTTAAGTTTCACAGAAACAATAAAGTCATGGTGGTTTGGAACAAAAGAAAGATGACTAAAATTATAGCAGAATGTTTATATTTGGGTGAACTATCCCTTTAAGACGATTTTGGAGATCACACTGGCTTGAGTTTTTCTAAAACTGAACAGGTGCAGGGACAGCTGTTGTGTGTGTGTGTGTGTGTGGGAGAGAAAGACAAGCAATGGGTAGGATTGGTTAGCAAATGGTCAGGATTCCCCTCATATTTACACCTTCACATAAGAAGAAAAATCAAAATAAGCTGTGTTTTTTCAGAAAAGCTACCAGATACAAATGTTAGAAAGGAAGAGAATTAGCAAAGCAGGAAGAGAGCGGATTTGTGGTTTGTGAAGCGCAGAGAATAGCAAAAAGGTGAGGCAGAGAAGAGGGAGTGAGAACTTGAGGGCAATCGATTTCAAACGCCCTCCTCCCGGAACATCCATCTCCAGCGGACTGGATCACTCCCTCTCTCTTTCTACACTCCTTATTATCTTCTCTCCCTCTCTGTGCTTTTTTTGTCCCTTTAGCTCTCTCAGGGGCGCTGCTCTTTTGACAGGTGCAGGGCTGACAGCATCAGGTGGGGGAGTGGAGCTAATTTAAAGCAGTGTTGGTTTGTGGTGATTACCCTGCTGTCACTCTGATGGTAATTAGTTCTCTTGATGCTTAATGGTTGATGCAGGGACCCATCAGTCTGAATGACATCTCCCCTCCCACTGTGTCCTTACTCACCCGCACACCGGCCTCGTCTTGAATCTCCCCTCCACCTCCACCACTGCTTAACACCAACTCTCACATAGCCAGACCTTTGACTAAACAGCACAGGTCTGTTCCACACCGCAATGTATTTGAAACAAGAAATAACATTTAAATAAACTTTGAACTGTCACTAGAACGATAGAACGATAGATAGAACGATAGATAGATAGATAGATATTGATTTGGATGGACAAGCAAACAAATAAACAAACGATTGACAGACTAGAAGTTCAAACCATTAATAAACAAATTAACGTAAGTTATTTTGATGAATGAACTAAATAGATAGATAATCGATTGATGAATGAATAAATGATTGAACAAACGATAGATAGGTAGATGAACGAGCAAATGAATAAACAAACGATAGACAGGCTAGAAGTTCAAACCATTAATAAACAAATTAACGTAAGACAGATTGTTTGATGAGTGAACAAATGAACAAACAATAGATAGATACATAATCGACTGATGAACGAACGAACAAACAATAGACAGACTAGATGTCCAATCCATTAATAAACGATCGAACGATAGATTGTTTGATGAACGAACAAAAAATAAACTAAAAAAGATAGACGATAGATAATTAATAAATTGATAAATGAATGAATGAACGAATACACGAATAAACAAATGATAGACTAAATGTTCAATCCATTAATAAATGAACAAACGATAGTTTGATGAGCGAACGAACAAATAGATGATAGATCTTTTGATGAAAGAACAAATGAACAAACAATAGACAGACAGACCGACAGACAGATAGATAGATAGATTCATTGATCGATAAATAAACAAACTAACAAATAAACAAATGATAGACAGACTAGATCCATTAATAAATGAACGAAGGAATGATAGTTTGATGAACAAACAAACAACCGAACGAACAATAGATTGTTTGATGAACGAATAAATAAATGAACAAACAAACAATAGATAGATAGATGAACAAACTAGATGTTCAATCCATTAATAAACGATCAAACGACAGATGAGAGATGAACCAACAAATGAACGATAGATAGATCGTTTGATGAACGAACAAGCAAATGAACAAGTGGATGAACAAACAATAAATGATAAATAGATCATTTAATGAACGGACAAACGAATGATAGACAGGCTAGAAGTTCAAACCATTAATAAACAAATTAATGTAAGACAGATTGTTTGATTAATGGACAAACAATAGATACTGTCAGGTCCATATGTATTTGGACACTGACACAATTTTTATTATTTTAGCTGTTGACCAAAACATATTCAAGTTACAGTTATACAATGAATATGGGCTTAAAGTGCACACTCTGAACTTTCATTTTTAGGGCAGTCTCATCAAATTGGTAGAAAGGTTAAGGAATTACAGCTCTTTAATATGTACCTCCCCCCATTTTTTAAGGGACCATAAGTAATTGGACAGTTGACTCAAAAGCTGTTTCATGGACAGTTGTGGGCTATTCCTTCATTTTTTCTACATCAGTTAACGAGGTAAAAGGTTTGGAGTTGATTCTAAGTGTGCCATTTGCATTTGGAAGCTGTTGCTCTGAACCCATCATGCATTCAAAGGAGCTCTGCATGCAAGTAAAACAGACAATTGTTAGGCTTCAAAAACAAAAGAAATGCATCAGAGAGATAGCAGGAACATTAGGAGTGGCCAAATCAACAGTTTGGTGAATTCTGAGAAGAAAAAGAACACACTGGTGAGCTCAGCAACATAAAAGGATGTTCACAAAAGACGACAGTGGTGGATGATTGGATGATCCTCTCCATGGTAATAAAACATTTTACAACATCCAACCAAGTGAGGAATACTCTCCAGGAGGTAGGTCAAGTCACTGTCAAGTCTACAATCAAGAGAAGACTTCACCAGAGCAAAATAGAGAGGGTTTACCACAAGGTGCAAACAAGACCAGATTAGACTTTGTCAAAACACATTTAAAAAAGCCAGACCACTTCTGGAAAAGCTTTTTTTGGACTGCTGAAATTAAAATCAACGTGTTCCAGAATGACGGGAAGAAAAAAAGTATGGAGAAGGCTTGGAACAGCTCATGATCCAAAGCCTACAACATCATCATCTGTGAAACATGGAGGAGCAGTGTAATGGCATGAGTATGCATGGCTTCCAGTGGCACTGGGTTACCGGTGTTTAGTGATGATGTGACAGAAGACAGAAGCAGCCGGAAGAATTCGGAAGTGTATAGGGATATACTGTCTGCCCAGATTCAGTTAAATGGAGCAAAGTTGTTTGTGCGTCTCTTCATAGTTCAAATGGACGATGACCTAAAACATACAGCAAAAGCAACCCAGGAGTTTTTAAAGGTAAAAATGTGGAATATTCTGCAATGGCCAAGTCAATCTTCTGATTTCAAATTGATTGAACATGCATTTCACTTGCTGAAGACAAAGCTAAAGGCAGAAAGACCCACAAACCAACAACAACTGAAGTCAGCTGCAGTAAAGGCCTGGCAAAGCACCACAAAGGAGGAAACCCAGTCTATGGTGATGTCCATGAGTTCCAGACTTAAGACAGTCATTGCCTGCAAAGGATTCTCAACAAAATATTAAAAATAAACATTTTATTTATGATTATATTTATTTCTCCAATTACTTATGAGCCCCTGAAAATGGGGAGTCTGTGTATAAAAATGGTTGTAATTCTTAGAATTTTATGTTATATTTTTGTTCAACCTCTTGAATTAAAGCTTAAAGTCTACACTTCAATTTCATCTTTATTGTATCATTTTTAAAACTATTCTAGTGGCATACAGAGCCGAAATTATGAAAAGTGTGTCAGTGTCCAAATATATATGGACCTGACTGTAGATACATAATCGACTGATGAACGAACAAACAAACAATAGACAGACTAGATATGATAGATTGTTTGATGAACAAACAAAAAAATAAATGAAAAAAGATAGACGATAGATAATTAATAAATTGATGAATGAATGAATGAATGAATGAACGAATAAACTAATAAACAAATGATAGACTAAATGTTCAATCCATTAATAAATGAACAAAGGAACGATAGTTTGATGAACAAACAAACAACCGAACGAACAATAGATTGTTTGAGGAAGGAATGAACAAATGAACAAACAAACAATAGATAGATAGATCCATTAATAAATGAACAAACGATAGATGATAGATCGTTTGATGAACGAATGAGCAAATGAACTAATGACAGACTGGATGTCTAATCCACAAACAAGAGAATGAACGACAGATAGATGATTGATTGATGAACCAACAAACAAATAAACAAATGATAGATGATAGGTAGATATAGATAGATCGTTTGATGAAAGAACAAATGAACAAACAATAGACAGACAGACAGACAGACAGACAGACAGACAGACAGATAGATAGATAGATAGATAGATAGATAGACAGATAGATAGATAGATAGATAAATAGATAGATAGATAGATAGATAGATAGATAGATAGATAGATAGATAGATAGATAGATAGATAGATAAACTAACAAATAAACAAATGATAGACAGACTAGATCCATTAATAAATGAACGAAGGAACGATAGTTTGATGAACAAACAAACAACCAAACGAACAATAGATTGTTTGATGAACGAATGAACAAATGAACAAACAAACGATAGATGATTGATGAACAAATAAACAAACGATTGACAGACTAGATGTTCAATCCACTAATATATAAACAAACCAATGATAAATAAGACAGTTAGATACATAGATAGATAGACAGACAGACAGATAAATGAACAAACAAACAAACAATAGACTAGATGTTTAATCCACTAATAAACAAACAAATAAAAATAAATAAATGATAGACTATATGTTAAATCCATTAATGAACAGACGAACAAATGATAGATAGGAAGATGAGCGATGAATGAATAAATGAACAAATGACAGACAGACTAGATGTTCAATCCACAAACAAACGAATGAATGACATATAGATGATAGATAGATGAACCAACAAACAACTGAACAAACAAACAAACAAATGATAGATGATAGGTAGATTTGATGAAAGAACAAATGAACAAACGACAAACGAAAGATTAGATAGATATTCACTGATCGATAAATAAAAAAACTAACAAATAAACAATTGATAGACAGATTTGATGTTCAATCAATTAATAATAATATATGATAAATAATCTGATAATAATAAATGAAGGAACGATAGTTTGATGAACAAACAAACAACCGAATGAACAATAGATGATATATTGTTTGATGAACGAATGAACAAATTAATAAACAAACAATAGATAGATAAATAATCGAAGAAACAAACAAATGACTGACAGACTAGATGTTCAATCCACTAATAAACGAACAAACGATAGATAGATAGATAGATAGATAGATAGATAGATAGATAGATAGATAGATAAACGAACAAACAAACAAACAAACAAATGATAGACTAGATGTTCAACCCACTAATAAATGAACAAATAAACAACTGATAGACAGACTATATGTTACATCCATTAATAAACAGACGAACGAATGGTACATGAGCGATGAACGAACAAATGATAGACAGACTAGATGTTCAATCCATTAATAAACGATCAAACGACAGATGAGAGATGAACCAACAAATGAACAATAGATAGATCGTTTGATGAACGAACAAGCAAATGAACAAGTGGATGAACAAACAATAAATGATAAATAGATCATTTAATGAACGAACAAACAAATGATAGATAGATAGATAGATAGATAGATAGATAGATAGATAGATAGATAGATAGATAGATAGATAGATAGATAGATAGATAGATAGATAGATAGATAGATAGAACAACAAATGAATGAATGAGTGAATGAACAATAGATAGATGAATTCATGAAGTAAAAGGGAGGCAATTTTTAATTTACATAAAGACAGTCAGAATACAGCTTTCCAGTTTACGAATACTGAGGCTGGGACTACATACAACACCCATCCTCATCCTCCTCTCCATCTCATCTAGTGATCTAGTCACATCTAGTCAGAATAAGAAACCACATATGACATTACGTGGTAATATGTTCACAGTTTACACTGCAGTGATAAACACATGACTCATCTTATCCATTTTAGTGTGATGCATTTGTTTGTTTACTCATTTTATCACATGCTATCAGTATCATATAAAACACAGCAGTATAAGCTTCCCGCTTCATGCAGTTTTTAATAAGGCAGTCACTCAACCCTTAGCAAACAAAACATATCACCCACAACAGGAAGCAGTACCAGACTGCTTTAATAGCAACAAAAGCGGGTCTCAGAATAGTTTAGCAGCAGATGCGCTTGAGTTGGTTTTCAGTCTTATTTAACAAGGCTGAGGGACCCTGAGCTCACATGTATAATTCAAACATTAGTTACAGCTAAGTGCTAGTTCCTCTCCCCTGCACTGGAGCCTGTTGATAATGGCCTTGTCAGTCAGTGCACTGTGGCTTGAAGGACACTAAGAGGAAGGCTGCCCTAAATCATGAGGCCCTGGGACTTATAGCAGCCGCCGATGACTCTCTTTTTACCCATCCATCCCTCTCTGCCCCCCTCAGCTTCTCATCTTTAGCTCACTATTTCTGATTAGGAGTAAATGACCTATTCATATTGCATGAATCTCATTTCCTTTCCGAGTTTGGTAACTGCGTAGTCACTTTACCCTTCTTCATTCATCTTATCCCCTACAAAATCATCTTCTCTTCACAGACTTTTTCTCTGTTCTTATTATATTCACATTTTCCACGAATGTAATACGTTTCTAAGAGGTTACAGGTGCTGTAAGCAAAATTCCATGGATAACAGGCATACTACCTGACAGATATCACTGAAACAGGTTTCCTGAGAACTCACATCTGTTTCTGGGACAGTATCAAGTCTCTATGAATGGCAAAAAATCAACCAGAAAACTGGCCAATCACTTTGTGAGTTTGCAATAGAGTGCAACAGTGCTCACCCACTTTTTAGTGGCCTTGGTTTTGGAAGTATTTCCCCATTTGTTTTTTCAGTCCACCTTATTTTTCACGTAGTGGGCCATTTGTACATTTTATGGGTCTGGCTTCCGGTCTCATTCGTGCCCAGCTATTTTAAGCTGTAGGGGAGAGTGGGGGCAGTTGCAACATTGCTTATTTCTTCAAGCAGGAATAAGATACAGTGATAATAGTCATACTGCACATGCTTTATTGGCCCCTCATACTTCCTGGAAGAAATCAGTCACATGTGATCATTCCTTCCACCCAAAATCATTTTCTCGGTAAAAAAGTAATTTTTTTAAAGATTAGATTTTCGGTCATAGTGTCTAAGTTGTTTGTGTGACGAATTGTAAAAACATTTTAATCTGTGCGTTCTTAGTTTCTAATAGGCATAGCTAGCGTGTGCCAATGATATCCCAACATGCTGTCCCTTACCACAATATTGATTTAAAAGCTTGCCATAACATTACATAATTGTAATTTTATAATGATAATACTAATGAACCCCTTTAATAGTTAGTTATCTCTCCTTTTTTAAGCGAATAGGTACAGTTGCAATCAAAATTATTCAACCCCCTTGACCTGCAAGACATTTTGCTGCAGAGAACAACATTTTGTGAAAACATTTCAACAAAGGCATAAGTAAACTATTAAAGAAAGTTTATTAATACACATTTGAGTAATTCTGAGAACGTAAGATGATGAATAATGAAAAAAAAAAATCGAATTGGCTCTAAACATTTATGTTCAAAATTATTCAACCCCTGAAAGTAAATTTGGTGTAGAATCTTTTATTATTTAAAACCACCAGTAAACACTGCCTGGAAGTGCTTAGATGCTTCTGGTTTGAATAATTTTGATTGCAACTGGAAAAAATCGACTTGTTACTTAACAATGTTTTTAATTTACTATTCTTTGTTTTGTTTTTGTTTTTTTACAGCCAATTTACCTTATTGAAGACCATGACTGTGAACAAATAAAATAAAGAAATTGCAAAATTATATTTAAGAATGATTTCATTACATTTTATTGAATGTTGCAACTGTCCCCTATTGTGGGGACGGTTGCAACATTTCACTTTGCCTATTTAAGTGTAAAGTGTACGTATATTATAATATGTACACGTTGCAGCAATATGGGTGAGTAGCTGACAGATGCGGCTTTATAGTATTAAAATTTCGGCTTTCTAATACAAACAGTCTCTGAGAAACTAAAGGAAATGCAAAAAGTGTTGCAACCGTCCCCACTCTCCCCTACAAAAGAGTTCATTTTGCTGCTTAATATTGCAGATAGGTGTGTCTTACCATATTATTTTAATGTATTATCTTAATTATGAACAAACTGGTTTGTAATGGAAAAAGTTTAACCGTTTACTGCACGTCGTTATATACCTGTAGCGGCTAATAAACTAATAAATAAAAAAGTCTCACCCATAGGCTTACTTCTGCGTTGAAGAAAAAGTGGAGTAAGTTTTTTTTTTTTTTATTTTTTTTTTATCACTGTTAAAGAGTTATAAACAAAAAAAAACTACAATTCCATAAAGCATTGTGAATGACACATTCAAATTAAAAATGGTGGATGAATATAAAATTATTGATTTTAGTTTTTGATTGTATATGTAGAAAAAAAAATGTTTACTGCAAAATGTACTGTACTGCAGTAACATAGAGAGCGTAGAAAGGCTGGCTCAATTATGTCTTTTGTAGTACTTCATGGGATTTGTTTGTAGCAGTTTGAGACTGTTTGCAGAATCATGGGTAACAGTTTTTCACAAGAAATTACATTTATCAAATTAATTAAAAAAAGCTAATTTGAAATAATACAGGCAGATGGCTTCAACAAAAGCATACCATTGATGGTTTAACAACCTTTAAACTCAAAGTACACTGCCAGTCAAAAGTTTTTGAACAGTAAGATATTTAGTGTTTTTCAAATAAGTCTCTTCTGCTCATCAAGCTTGTATTTATTTGACCCGAAATACAGCAAAACAGTATTTTTTAAATATATTTTACTAGTTAAAGTAACTATTTTCAATTTGAATATATTTTAAAATATAATTTATTCCTAGTCAAAGCTGAATTTTCAGTCTTCAGTGTCACATGATCTTTCAGAAATTATTCTAATATGCTGTTCAAAAACACTTAATATTATCAATATTTTAAACATTTGAGTTTATTTTTTTAAGGATTCTTTGATAAATAGAAAGATCCAAATATCAGCATTTATCTGAAATAAAAGCTTTTGTAACATTATACATTATACCACTCAAAAGCTTGGAGTCAGGATTTAGTTTTTTAATAATAATAAATAAATATGTTTAAATCAGAATATTAAAATGATGCTAAATATACTGTACAGCTTTAGTTTTTTTTTAGTTTTTTTTGCTATACTTTGGATCAAATAAATGCAGGCTTAGTGGGCAGAAGACACTTATTTAAAAAAAAAAAACAGAACCAGAATATATATTTTATAATTCACATTTACACATTCAGAATGAATCATAACTAGAACCGACTGTAGTGATCTTAGTTCCAGAAGTGTTTTTCTCATTCATTTTTTTCATAACGCTTTCAGAATATTCCTAATTATAGAGTTTTACATTATGATCACATTTCAAGTCGCATAAAGCATTATGGTACAACATAAAGCTTGACTCAGTCAAATATAAAATACAATAAATTTAAAATTTATATTGAAAAACAAATAAATAAATGGGGAATTATATAATACATGAGCATGGGAGGTCCCTGCTGAGCTCTTTTGTTGCTGTTAACATTTCTGTGGTAACAATAACATCTCTGATTGGTGGATCTCTATTCAGGATTATGGGTAATTAATTTCTCACTTTCTTATCATTTCAAACCTGTAAGATCTTCATTCATCTTCATAACACAAATTAATACGGTGGCCGAGAGAGGCCAACGCGCTGCAAACAAGAAAACACATGCAAACAGAAAAAAACCGACAACAAATTAAGAAAACATCTTCATCAGTTTGACAACACAGGCGCTGCAAATCCTGCAATGCAAACACAAATACGGAAACGCGCTGCAAATTCTCACAACACAACCAAACTCAGAAACGCGCTGCGAACACACGAGGGCGCTGCAAACTAACAAACGCGCTGCATATCCATAGGGACCATGTGACGTCACTGTGCTTTATCGCCGCCATTTTTGTGTCCGCGCTACCTATTTCAGTCTATGGTCACAGCAGCCACAACTACCAGAGGAAGATCAACAAAACTCCCAGAATGTTCAGAACAAGGATACAATATGCCCGGGATCTGTTATTCTGTTAGCTGTAACAACAATCATCAGAAAAAAACCTAACTACAGTTTTATTCGATCTCAGCAGTGCTTGAAGTGGGTCGGTATGCATATAGTCTTTAGCGTACCGGTGTCATTCACGCAGGTGCTTTTCACAGCAAGGGTGTTTTTTTCGGCACAACAAGAGTAGTGGAATAATAATTAATTATTGAATAAGATTGTGAATCAGTACATTATAACCAAAATAATGCCTTAAAATGAAAAGAAGCATTTTTTTGCGATTACATCATTTTGAACCGATCAACTCGTGAGTCCAAAGATGTAGTAAACAAGAAAGCAATCGAACAGCACGTTCAAAACAGTGCTAATGCAGAGAATAGTGACTTACAGTACATCCAGATGCCGTAAATTATTTGTTTCAGTGTGTATTTGGCTTAAGAGCAAGAGTGTTTTATAGTTGAAGGTGTTTTAGATTATGCGGTGTTTAGTGAATTATGAAAATTAAATAATAAACGCTAAACTATTGTACTACATAGCGTTCGTCATTGCAACGCCTGCAGTAAAGTATATACATGTAAAAAGGTTCTCAAAAATAATCATATTTGTTTTGCTAAAACTATTTATGTACAATTACTCTAAAAATTTTACACACAAACCATCATCCTGAGTAAATGGTACCATTGTGAATTGTGACTGGCTGCACAAGTGGTGTAATAAACTAAACTAAAATGTTATTGCAGCCATATAGCTTGAATGAATACAAATGCATATTTTAAATAAAGAAATCTCTTGCTTTTGGTGCTTGAATTTGTGCTTCAATAATGAGATCCAGGTTTAGGAATACACAAGACGTGAAAGATGTCTTCCCTCAGGTATATTTTATGTTTTCTTGGCTTGCTGGATGTTGGTCTTATGCTCAATAATCACATGTTTTTTTTTTTTTTTGCATTCGCCAAAACTAATTTGCCGAAATCTAAGCGCGGACTGTAAGGGAATTAGTGCCGTCAGCGCGAGTCCCGTTCGCTGTGAAGTAGTGACCAGGATTCTTCAAGGTCTTAAAGCCTTCATCGAGCGACTACGTTCACAATAATTTACACTTTTTGTCCTAAACATACAATCAAGTCAAATACACAGTGTGGGAAGTAGTAGTAAAAAGTAATTTCTTATTTCAATTTATTATTAAATCTCATTTAGATGCGCTGTGTCTGTTGTCATATCGGACACAAATATGGCGGCGAGCATAGCGGAAGTGACGTCTTTGGTACCCATGTATAGCTCAGTCCAAAACGGAAATGTTTCAGGGGGACCTCAAAAAGTGACGAACTCATCTGGGACCTGATTATTTATATCACTATATTACCTGATTATTTATATCACTATCACGTTTAAGTGATACTATACTATCACTAAAAGGCGATAGTTCACCGATAACACCTCTGCTCTGACCAACAGCCACTGAAAAAATAATCAGGTCCCAGATGGGTTCGTCACTTTTTGAGGTCCCCTGAAACATTTCCGTTGTGGACCGTGCTATATGCAGCGCATTCGTGTGTTCGCAGCGCGTTTCTGAGTTTGGTTGTGTTGTGAGAATTTGCAGCGCGTTTCCGTATTTGTGTTTGCGTTGCGAGGATTTGCAGCGCCTGTGTTGTCAAACTGATGAAGATGTTTTCTTAATTTGTTGTCGTTTTTTTTCTGTTTGCATGTGTTTTCTTGTTTGCAGCGCATTGGCCTCTCTCGGCCACCGTAAATTAAGGTATTTCTAATGAAATCCGAAAAATTTCTGACCCGGCATAGACAGCAATGCAACTACCATGTTCAAGGCCCAGAAAGGTAGTAAGGACATTGATACAATAGTCCATGTGGATCAACCATAATGTTATAAAGCTACAAGAATACTTTTTGTGCACAAAGAAAACAAAAATAATGAATTTATTCAACAATTTCTTCTTTAGAACGCTGGTTCCTGCATTAGCAGGAACGCATCCGTTTTAGTACAAATTATGAATGTGCATCGAAGACTGACATGGAAGAGATTTTGTTTGAATAAAGTCATTATTTTTGTTTTCTTCACATACAAAAAGAATTCTCGTAGCTTCTTAAAATAAAAACGGTTGAACCACTGATGTCACATAGTCTGTTTTGTGTTATGTCTATGCAGGGTCAGAAAGCTTTCATCAAAAATAACTTAACATGTTCTGGGCATGAAAAAAGATCTTACAGGTTTGAAACAACGAGAGCGAGTAAATAATGACAGAATTTACATTTTTGGGTGAACTATCACTTTAACAATCTTAGAGCTGCCGGGTCTATGTTAAAAGAGTGATATCATTAAAAATCTATAGGAAAAAAACGACTATGATTTTACTTCCAGAAGGGGTGGGATTTAGAGGGAGCCCCTTTAGTAAGAGCCTGAAGTGGGTGATGGTGAAGCCTGCAGTCACGCCCTGAACACTGAGCTGTTCTCTAAAGGGACTCGATGAGGCCCACTCACCATATTTTGCCTACCACCCCTTCCCCCTCTTGTCTTTTCCCTCTCCCTTTCTCTCCTTCCGACCATCTGTAATCACAAAACGACAGCCTTGTTCACCACACCATGCACATGCACGCCGGGGGAGCTGACAGCCTATATGACTTTGCAGTTTGAAACCTAATAAGAAAATAAAAACAACCATCTCAGATGCTTATTTCAGACTAATGAAGAACATTACCACCACTGTTGACATCTCTAGTCGACAAAATACACATTTTGCAGGTATATTTGCAATAAATAATCATCCTCTCCCTGGAAAATTGACCAAATATATTGATGACTCATCTTCTCCACAGGAGTGTATGCCATTTTTTGTCCATTGGGGCGTGTAAAAACGATTTGGAACGAGAATGTGCGCTCCACCTTAATTATAAATAAAAAGCACTTGCCACTGATCTAATGCCGCAACAGACAGTGTGCAGCCTGCAGTGTTTCCCTCTTCCTCCCGCAAAGCCCTCACAGTCATCAATGTCCACTGTCCTATCTGCATGGATTACCCACAGCGCAACATGAATTGCAGAAAGAAAACGGCTAGATTACTCTAGATTACAGATCTGCAGAACATCAGCAGAAAAACATGTTTAAGAGGAAAGGATGAAATATTAATGGGGTATCCCTGCAGCTCCCTCCCATAATGCCCCCAAACACCATATGCACATGCTGACAGTAATCAAAACAACCCTGTATGGACACTGATTTAAAATGTGCAGAGATTGTTTTTTTTATATTCTGTGATTGGATTTTGATGCTGAGGCTAGAGGACGATGAGCAGACTGCGGCCAGGCTGGATTCCCAGTCGGAGCCCTTAAGCGATGCACTTAGCACCAGAGGTTTCAGTAAACCATTATGACTGTATGGAAACATCACCGATGTAACTCCACTTAGACATTGGCATTAACAGAGACTTGATGAATATGCATAACAGCGGAAAGAGCTAGATGATATAGATCCTTAGAGAAGCCTTTTCCTTAATAATAATTGTTTGGTGGACTTTTCCAAAATGTTTAAAGCGCTTAAAGGGATAGTTCATCCAAAAATTTTAATTGTCTTTAATTACTCAGCCTCATGTCGTTCCAAATCTGTAAGATTTTTGTTCATCTTTAGAACACAATTTAAAATATTTTCGATGAAATCCGAAAGCTTTCTGACCCTGCATAGACAGCAACGCAACTACTGTGTACACTTTAAGTAGTGCTATGTACAGTGGTGTGAAAAAGTGTTGGCCCCCTTAATGATTTCTTTATTTTTTTGCATGTTTGTCACACTTTAATGTTTCAGATCATCAAACAAATTTAAAAATTAATCAAAGATAACACAAGTAAATACAACATGCAGTTTTTAAATTAAGGGTTTTTTTATGAAGGGAAAACAAAATCCAAACCCACATGGCCTTGTGTGAAAAAGTGTTAAAGCATAACTGTGGTTTATCACACCTGAGTTCAGTTTCTCTAGCCACACCCAGGCCTGATTACTGCCACATCTGTTCGCAGTCAAGAAATCACTTACCTGCCTGACAAAGTGAAGTAGACCAAAGGATCCTCAAAAGCTACACATCATGTTGAGATCCAAAGACATTCAGGAACAAACGAGAAAGAAAGTAATTGAGATCTATCAGTCTGGAAAATGCTATAAAGGCATTTCTAAAGCTTTGGGACTCCAGCGAACCACAGTGAGGGCCATTATCCACAAATGGCGAAAACATGGAACAGTGGTGAACCTTCCCAGGAGTGGCCGGCCGACCAAAATTACCCCAAGAGCGCAGCGACGACTCATCCAAGAAGACCCCACAACAACATCTAAAGAATAGCAGGCCTCTCTTGCCTCAGTTAAGGTCAGTGTTCATGACTCCACCATAAGAAAGAGACTAGGCAAAAATGGCATGCATGGCAGAGTTCAAGACGAAAACCGCTGCTGAGCAAAAAGAACATAAAGGCTCGTCTCAGTTTTGCCAGAAAACATCTTGATGATCCCCAAGACTTTTGGGAAAATACTCTGTGGAATGACGAGACAAAAGTTGAACTTTTTGGAAGGTGTGTGTCCCACTGCATCTGGCGTAAAAGTAACAGCATTTCAGAAAAAGAACGTCTTACCAACAGTAAAATATGGTGGTGGTAGTGTGATGGTCTGAGGCTGTTTTGCTGCTTCTGGACCTGGAAGACTTGCTGTGATAAATGGAACTATGAATTCTGCTGTCTAAAAAAAATCCTGAAGGACAATGTCCGGCCATCTGTTCATGACCTCAAGCTGAAGCGAACTTGAGTTCTGCAGCAGGACAATGATCCAAAACACACCAGCAAATCCACCTCTGAATAGCTGAAGAAAAACAAAATGAAGACTTTGGAGTGGCCTAGTCAAAGTCCTGACCTGAATCCTATTGAGATGCTGTGGCATGACCTTAAAAAGGCAGTTCCTGCTCGAAAACCCTCCAATGTGGCTGAATTACAACAATTCTGTCAAGATGAGTGGGCCAAAATTCCTGCACAGACTCATTGCAAGTTATCGCGAACGCTTGATTGCAGTTGTTGCTGCTAAGGGTGGCCCAACCAGTTATTAAGTTTAGGGGGCAAACACTTTTTCACACAGGGCCATGTGGGTTTGGATTTTGTTTTCCCTTCATAATAAAAAACTTCATTCAAAAACTGCATGATGTGTTTACTTGTGTTATCTTTGATTAATATTTAAATTTGTTTGATGATCTGAAATATTAAAGTGTGACAAACATGCAAAAAAATAAAAAATCAGGAAGGGTCAACACTTTTTCACACCACTGTACCTTTAAGGTAACAATGTGCAATCTTTAGAAGTAAATAAGGTACAAAAGTAATATTACGAATCATGGATTTGAGAATTTGTGGCTGCAACACAGGGAGGTTTTCACTTGAACACGAGAACCGTGTTGTGTCACTGACCCGTAGTGTTGAAGTTAATGAGGAGGGCTGCCGACTGTCCCTGGATGACTCTGCGTCCTAGAAATGGCTAACGGTGCATCAGCGGTACAGCCCCCTACAGCGGTCACACACAGCTCACGCTCAGAGGACAAGCACCACCAGACGACAACAGCTTTTTGCTTTTCAACTAAGCAGGCGAACATTGAATCCTCCACCGAAAACAACATAATTACACATTTGTTAACAACTCTGTTGACAATTCAAGCAGCAGGAACTATAACCATTTTCACCATGTTCACTATTAGGTAGACTCAAGAAATGGCTGTTTTTGTGAAAGTTTTGTGGGAGTGATATATCTACTGTAAACAGAGACCTTCTCAAGAACATCGTGCTGGCCAGCTTCCAATGATCTTAAAATATTCTTGGTGCAACAATGTGCTTGGCAGTTTGGATTACAGTGAGTGACATATTGTCAAGTCCACTGAAAACAGCTATAGGCCACTGCAACTTTAAATTGAAGGAACAGTTTGCATTACTATATACTATACTATATACACCTATATGACTTAATCTTTTTCATGGAATGCAAAAAGAGAAATTTTGAAGTTTGTACTGGATGCTGTTTCCCCAACATACTCCAACTGCAAACTGTGTGAATTGGTAATAAATTCATATGAATTTATTAGGAATGTAACAGTATTATCAATATCATGTTATCGTGATAGAAAAACTGTCTCAATATTATTGTGGTCACTTGATGATATGAAGCGATAGGTCTTCCTGGCAAAAAGTGTAGTTATTAAAATATATTTAAACTTCTTATTCTAACATAAAAGGTCTTTAAAGGGATAGTTCACCCAAAAATGAAAATTTGATGTTTATCTGCTTACTCCCAGGGCATCCAAGATGTAGGTGACTTTGTTTCTTCAGCAGAACACAAACGAAGATTTTTAACTAAAACCGGTGCAGTCTGCCAGCCATATAATGGCAGTTAATGGGCACTGAGTTAAAAATCTTCGTTTGTGTTCTACTGAAGAAACAAAGTCACCTACATCTTGCCCTGGAGGTAAGCAGATAAACATCACATTTTCATTTTTGGGTGCACTATCCCTTTAAATTTGTGTTTTGGGCCATTATGCTTTAGTATCTTTCAAATGAACTAAAACCGAAAGCACAATATGATTTAATTCCTTCATCAAGTCTGTTTTCGCTGCCATTTTAAATTGAAGCGCGCACTTCATTTAGGCGATCAGCTTGTGATCCGGTGTTTTCCGTGCCTCAGAACAGCTCCGTTCACAGTAAATGCAGTGGGTTTAGCACACGTTTGGGAACGCAACGGCCGCTGACTTAACTTTTCTTAGTTAAGAACATGGGTTGGAGCTCTTAATTTTGAACTCTCAAAGTGCTGAGATTAGATAAAATAATTTAACTTTAAAATTACACAATATTCATATATTTCAAGTCTTCATTTGTCTTTTTTTATATTGCAATAAATATTGTATCGTGGACTTCACATCGATATATTATCGTATTGAGAGATTTTGATATCATTACATCCCTAGACTTTATACAAACTCATTTGTATGTTTTCATACAATCAGCTTGCACCTCACTAGGGGTTAGAGGTTTAGGAGTAGATCTTCATGCTTAGCTTTCTCTAAAATAACTCAAACCATCCACATTGGCAAAAAATATGCCAAAACTTATGCCAAAATATTTTTGTTTTCTCATGAGATGGGTTGTGTTTTACATGCAATTACTGTATAATAAATGGGGACTGAAGCATTCAAACTGCAAAAAGGACACAAATCACTACAAAAATATCACAAAATATATAATACCATGTGAATCATATTCCAAGTCTTCTAAAGCCATGAGATAATTCTCTAGGAGAAACAGTAAAGGGATAGTTCACCCAAAAATAAAAATTCTGTCATTAATTACTCACCCTCATGTCGTTCCAAACCCGTAAGACCTTCGCGTATTTTCAGAACACAAATTAAGATATTTTTGATGAAATCCGAAAGCTTTCTGATGTGTCTTGGTATTCTGGTGAACACCAAAAGTTAATTTAATTATTCGCACAAGTATGTTACATACAACGTGAATGTAAAGGCACAAAATTGCACCAAACAAAGCTCTTACAGGTTTGGACCAACATGAGGCTGATTTTCCATTTTTCTGTTAACTATCCCTAGTCTTTATTTACTGACAGTGTTACCCATAGCTTTTATATAGCTTCAATTAATTTTTTAACCACTTTCATGGCTTTCAACAGTTTTTTTTTGCCCTTTTTGAAGCTTGAAAGCTTTAGTCCCCATTCAGTGTAACTGCATTGAAAAGAGCAACCAGTAAAATTGTATTGTAAAGCTAGTAAAATCAGAGGAAAGACATTCATGCAGGTTTGGAACTAAATGAGGGTGAATATATGATGAAAGAACATTCTCTTTTATCTGATATCAAAGATTTTTACATCAACTATTTATTCATCACACCACTTTTTGGAAAATCCTGTTTCTTGCTGAAATACGAATGCACCACCAGACTTTCCCAGGGTGTTCATTTTAAACCCTGCACACAAAGGCTGCATCTGTCAGCTGTCAGCATCACTACAACCATCTGGAGCTAACCTACTTTATTTTAAAACATATTCACACATAAACATGTGAACCTCACATGTAGGGTTTCTAGGTCCTCAGCTTCCCCAAAACAACAGCACTGTGTGAGAAAAAGCCTTCAGGAATAAAATACAACATGAGAGAGAAAATCAATTGGGTGAGCAAGTAATGACAGAATTTTCATTTTTGACGTTTTTGATTGAACTATGCCTTTAATTTCGAGACACTTTGGCGGCTTCTACGTCACTCCACTAAACTGTTTACAATGAGGCCTTTACACAGAAGTGTTTCAGGTCAAGAGAAATCTTAAGTGGCCCTTAGAGAGATTATCTTGAGGGAGGACTAGCGTTGTGTTGACGCACAGGAGTGTGCGTTCTCTCTCCCTCTCGCAAACACCCATCAGTACATGACTCAGCATCATAAGACATTACCGGGAGTTGCAGAGGTCCTTACGGGAGAGTTTTCTGTTTTTATGATGTGCTTACAATAGGTTTCAACACAAACTCTCCTGCATTGCAGGATATAAAACCACAGTAGTATGAAAGTGCTTTATAACTAATGTTGTATTATAGAAACGTTAGGATGTTCTTTAACACAAAGGTATCATGAGATTAGCATGCTGTAAATTAAGGAATAAAAATATAATTTAAAACAGAAAACATAAAAACCTGTTGGTTTTATTTAAACTTAAACATTAAAGAACAGTAAAAATTATATTGAATGTGTTATATGGTACATATACAGTGGTGTGAAAAAGTGTTGGCCCCCCTCAGCAGCAACAACTGCAATCAAGCATTTGCGATAACTTGCAATGAGTCTTTTACAGCGCTGTGCAGGAATTCTGGCCCGCTCATCTTGGCAGAATTGTTGTAACTCAGCCACATTGGAGGGTTTTCGTATATGAACTGCCTTTCTAAGGTCATGCCACAGCATCTAAATAGGATTCAGGTCATCATAGTCTTCATTTTTGTTTCATTTTTTTTTAGCCATTCAGAGGTGGATTTGCTGGTGTGTTTTGGATCATTGTCCTGCTGCAGAACCCAAGTTCGCTTCAGCTTGAGGTCACAAGCAGACGGCTCGATGGCAGGATTTTTTTGGTAGACAGCAGAATTCATGGTTCCATTTATCACAGCAAGTCTTCCAGGTCCAGAAGCAGCAAAACCCAGATCATCACACTACCACCACCATATTTTACTGTTGGTATGATGCCAGATGTAATGGGACACACACCGTCAGTCCACAGAGTATTTTCCCAAAAGTCTTGGGGATCATCAAGATGTGTTCTGGCAAAACTGAAACGAGCCTTTATGTTCTTTTTGCTCAGCAGCGATTTTCGTCTTGAACTCTGCCATGCAGGCCATTTTTGCCCAGTCTCTTTCTTATGGTGGAGTCATGAACACTGACCTTAACTGAGGCAAGAGAGGCCTGCAGTTCTTTAGATGTTGTTATGGGGTCTGTTCCATGTTTTCAACATTTGTGGATAATGGCTCTCACTGTAGCTTTTGAGGATCTTTTGGTCTACTTCACTTTGTCAGGCAGGTCCTATTTAAGTGATTTCTTGATTCCAAACAGATGTGGCAGTAATCAGGCCTGGGTGTGGCTAGAGAAACTGAACTCAGATGTGATAAACCACAGTTATGTTTTAACAGTTTAACAGTTTTTCACATAGGGCCATGTGGGTTTGGATTTTTTTTCCCTTCATAAAAAACCCCTTCATTTAAAAACTGCATGTTGTGTTTACTTGTGTTATCTTTGAGTAATATCTTTAATATTAAATTTGTTTGATGATCTGAAACATTAAAGTGTGACAAACATGCAAAAAAAAAAAAAAAAAATCAGGAAGGGGGCCAACACTTTTTCACACCACTGTATTTAGCAAAATGCTCCTCTCTAGAGTTTGTTTCTTTAGCTAACGAGTTATTGTTATTTTTGGAGGTAAATGTGACGTTCCATGACACATTGTTTACAAGCAGTTATATTGACTTCTTTCCACAGTTGAAACACTGAATGAGCGATTACATGAGACAGAATACAGAATTCAGTAAGTTATGCTCTATTTTAACATACCTTTGGATGTTTATTCATGTATTTCATGCTAAAACTGGTATTAAAGGGATAGTTCACCCAAAAATGAAAATTTGATGTTTATCTGCTTACCCCCAGGGCATCCAAGGTAGGTATCGATGTAGGTGACTTTGTTTCTTCAGTAGAACACAAACAAATATTTTTTTTAACTCAAACCGTTGCAGTCTGTCAGTCATATAATGTCAGTAAATGGTTACCAAATCTTTAAGAGTAAAAAAACCACACAGACAAAACCAAATTAAACCCTGCGGCTCGTGACTTTACATTGAGGTCTTAATACACAAAACGATCAGTCTGTGCAAAAAACTGAACAGTATTGATATCATTATTTACCTCTGATCCATCGCAACGTTCTACTCTCCTGAGTGCCTTCCCAACAGGTGGCGAGTTATGCGTCAACGTTGTCTGCCATAGTAGATGCACACGAGGAAGCGATCTGTGGTGCGTATACATCACTTATTGTTTACATAGTGTATATTGGCCTCTCAAAGTGGTAATTACTTGTGCTTATCCTGATTCTGGCAACCAATTAAAAACTAAAAAATTACGTTTCCTTGTGCAAACTCATCTGGGAGTGTTGACTTTTCACCGACTACTTTCCCAGAGCACCTTGACGCGTCAAGTGAACGCGCTCCATACTGATGAACGTTCTGGTGGTGCAGAATAATAGTGATATAAAAACCATTCAGATCGATTGTTATGTGTCTTAAGACCTCAATGTATCGTCACAAGCTGCAGGGTTTAATTTGGTTTTGTCTGTGTATGTTTTTTTTTACTCTTAAAGATTTGGTAACCATTGAATGACTGACAGACTGCAACGGTTTGAGTTAAAAATCTTTGTTTGTGTTCTACTGAAGAAACAAAGTAACCTACATCTTGGATGCCCTGGGGGTAAGCAGATAAACATCCAACTTTCATTTTTGGGTGAACTATCCCTTTAAAGCGAAAGAGACGAACAGTTCACTTTCGTTTCGCTCTGCTACTTCTGAACTGAAGCGCTACAGCAATCTGTCACTCCACATTAAACAGCGCCAAAACAAAACAAAACATTTATTGTTTGAATACTATGATAAAGACAGAATTTGAAATCTGAAACTTAGTTTCATATCTAAAGTATCAAAACACAACGATTATTGCGATTTATTGGATGGGAGGCAGGCTGAAATCTTCCTTTTATTAAATTAAAAAAAGTCGATTCTTGGGATTTAAGAATCAATATCATTTCGTAAGAATGAGAATCGATTAAAATCAAGAAATTTATATATCTTTTTACCCAGCACTATTATTTATAATATTCTTGAAAGAGAAAGTAGCCAGTAGCCCACTGATTTCTTATTTATCTATATAAATGTAAGTTTGCTCTTCGGAAATCAGTGTTTTCTTGGTCAGTATCTTGTTTTGGACAAGCAAAAACATATCTATTAGAAATATGCTTTCAAGGCGAGCCAGCAAAAGTACATACTGTATTTTAATATTAGCCAAGTGACTTAAAGTTGACTAATGTGCTCTATTCCTTTCCTTTCTGCCTTTATTGCAGTGGCAGCAGTTCTTATAGATGCATTCTTGGCATTGGTGGCCATTCCCCATCTTCTTACGATGAAAAATTACCCACAACTTCAGCATTAGAGTACAGAGAGACCTAAACAACATGTTCAGGTTGTACAAACCCATAGAAAGTAAGCAGACATTCAGTCTCTCTGAATAACCACAAGCACACACACGCATACACATTGCCAAAACTCCTCTGATCCAGTACTTTATGATCTCTCTCATTTTCTCCTCCATCCCCCCAAGCCGCTATAACATAATACAGTGTACTGTACAGTAAGTAAAGCCTGTGCCCAGAGAAACCCTATGGCGATGCCATGCCATCTGCGGACCTGGCACCAGCTGCCTCTGCTGGCCTACCACCACGATAATTAACACAGACACCTCGCTCCGTCACGGTTCTTGTACTCCTCACCTTGCATTTATACCTAATGCACATCAGAAAGTCTCCCAGACACAGAGATCTGGCAGATGAAAAGAGTGCCTTTAATATTTCTTTCCTTTTTAAGCATTTGGCTCCTGGGACAGCGATAAGAACGTTTCCTTGAGTTGATGAATGTAATGTAACCCCTATCTTGACTCTCCAGAGTCAGCCAGGCAAAGAGATAGAGGAATACAGGGAGAAAGTCTTGATTTCATTTTAATACGGCCTTTTCTAATTGGACATCAAGGTTGAGAAGTTCATTGACTGTCGCTGTCTGTAGTAATGAGAGAACAAAAGGTCAGTGAGTGTTATAGAGACACAATTCATATGATTTCCCCAAGCCCTGTGTTGAAAAAATACTCTAGCATTTTTATTTAAAAAAAGTAATACAAAATATAAAGTACACCATTAAAGGGATAGTTTACCCACAAATGAAAATGCTGTCATTAATTACTCACCTCACATCGTTCCAAACCCATAAGACCTTTTGTTTATCTTTTGAACACAAATTGAGATACTTTGGATGAAATCTGAGAGCTTTCTGACCCTTCATAGAATGGCCCAGAATACTAGTAAGGACATCATCAAAATAGAGATCATAAAAAAGAAAGTTACATTATAATTTCATAATATCACCATTTTTACTGAAAAACACAATAAAATACAGACTGAAATGAAAACGTGTTGAAACACGAGCTTGGTAAAAGCACAACAGCTGGGTTTGTGAGTAATAATAAAATAAAAGCGTATCCAAACAGCTTCGTTCTGTTTGCTTTAGCATTATCGTGCAAGCTATCTCTGATAATACAGCCTGAAATGTGCTAAAATTACATAGTGTTGATTTTATGCCGCAGTGACTTCACAAGCTCTCAGTTTCAGCACTTATATCTGGCACTGCCTCGAAATGAACGGTGGTTTGACAGAATGCAATATAAATCACAACACATTAAACAAACTCGCACTCGTTCTTCACCATACACTATTGAAGAACATGCTAGTCTAATGAATTTTGTTCAGCTATAGTCAGTAGATAAAGGAAACTAATTGCTATATGAGCCATTCTACAGAATTAGTGTCAACTGCTGTCCCACCAAAAAAAAAAAACACATTTAAAAAGCATTTAAGTATTCAAATCCTAGATGTTTACTAAGATCCTTTTATTGTCTATTGAAAGCTACAATAATATTTAAAATATCAGTAAGCTTAATATATATAAAATCATAATTTTATGGGTACTTGCAATTGGGAGGTGGCTGTACTGAACACCAACCCTAAATAATTTTTGCATTTTATTCTATTGTTGTTTTTAAAAATATATTTTCGATTTTTTTAAGTGAATTTCAAAAAATAAAATTGAATATTTTCTTTGTATATTATAAAACTTTATGTAAAAAATGTCTCCCGCTTGGCGAAGTTTCAGTAGTGACATCTTTTTCAGGTTTTCGGGGTGTTATCCTATAATATTGTCACTACCGAAACAGTCATGACCGAAACATTTGGCGAACTTTAGGTACTTTAGGGAGGTGAGTTTCTCTGTTCCTCATTTTGCATGAGTGTGTTTGCCTCTCGCGGCATTAACTAACGCATTTGCGGCGTCACCAGCGGCTCCTTGCTCGCTTTATTCCTGAGGGAATCTGGCGTTTTGGCGGAGTATGTGTAGCTCCCGCTGGAGCCGAATATGTGCTGCGCGTCGCGATTGTGGAGTTAATTAACCGCCAAAAAAAAGGGGGATTTCCTAGACTAGTTCAGCCTTGATTATGGCAGAACAGTCTTATTAACTGTAGCTATCTGAGGCTAGCTGTGTGTTAATTCTTCTCCCTTTAGGGACTGGAGACTTTCGATCAGTTTTCGCCTCTGGTGGTCCTTCCTACACACAGATATCTGAGAATGTTTGTGTGTTGGCTTACTGAATGCTCCCCTTTGGGGGTTTTTGCTCTCCCTTCTCAGGGCCTTGAGGTGACTTTGGTAGCTCCAGTTCTGCGGTAAGGGTCCTCTCAGAGCACCACCCTCTCGTGGGTTTTGGTATTCCAGTATGCCAGTATGCTCCCCTTTACACTAAAGGGTCCCTTCAGAGCGTTGCCCTTTATAAGGACGGATGTTCCTCCCTGTAGCTCAGGGTTAGGGGTCTGTCCGCTATTTGCGTCCACTATCATGATGGTCAGTAGCTCCATGATTTCATCAGTCAACTAACAGTTTGCGGACTGTCTGTCCAGATTGGAGTGTAGCATTGCTCCCCTCTCTCAGGGAGGGTTCCTCCCCTATCTAAATGCTTGTCATCTCTGACAAGCCTGGAACTTTAACGGTGAAACCCCCTAAAAGGGAAAAACACTGTCTCTAAAATCCCCTTTGCTAGGGTAAGTGTCCCACGCTAAACCTGGGCACTTTCTAAAATCCACATAAGTGGTAGGTTCCCACCGAGTTTCTGGGTTCTTTTCTAAAATCCTATATGGTATGGGTTACGCGGTCCTTCGTTCCCATTCTTGAGTTGGTTTTAAAACCCCAGTCGCCCTGGGCCCAACTCCACTCGATATCACCTTAGATATATCCTGACCATCTGTTATCCAGGGTGTGTTACCTGACGGTATCCCTGCTAGAACGGTTTCTGTCCTAGGACAGGTCTGCTAGTCTCTATCTGTGAGTCAGTTCACTGAGGGAACTAGACTCGGTAGTATTGGCAGTTCCTGTTCTAAATAAGTCTAAGTTTATACTTAGCCGTTCCTCCCGAAGGAATCGCTTGATTCCAAGCCTGAGCTGTGCCCTGGGTCCTTTGACCCATCCAGGTAAGTGGGTAACAGTTCAGGCCATTGGCCGTGGGGGATAAACGTTCCGACAGCCGTCACCACTTCCTAATTGGGGCAATTCTTCTCAGAATTGATGCTTAGTGCTGGCTGTTATAGCTTGCACTCCCCTCAGGATGGAAGCGTGGGTATAACCGTTCCCAAATAGCGATCCCTAGGGGACGCGGTGAGAGTTCCCTCGGAAGGGAACGTCTCTAGGTTACGTATGTAACCATGGTTCCCTCAGAAGGGCCGGCCATTTCATGTAGTTTTTTCATATGCATTCTTCAGACACGAGTGTTCCCCAATAGCGGCTATTAGGGGACGCGGTGTCTCGTTCCCTTCTCAGAGAACCATGGTCACATACGTAACCTAGAGACGTTTTTTGGGGTGTTATCCCATAATATTGTCACTACTTAAACAGTCACGACCGAAACATTTGGTGAAGTTTCGGTAGTGACGTCTTTTGTTTTTTTGGGGTGTTATCCCATAATATTGTCACTACCGACACAGTCACGACCAAAACATTTGGTTAAGTTTCAGTAGTGACATCTTTGTTTTTTGGGGTGTTATCTTATTATATTGTCACTACCGAAACAGTCAAGACTGAAACATTTGGTGAAGTTTCGGTAGTGACATCTTTTGTTTTTTGGGGTGTTATCCCATAATATTGTCACTACCGAAACAGTCACGACCGAAACATTTGGCGAAGTTTCAGTAGTGACATCTTTGTTTTTTGGGGTGTTATCCCATAATATTGTCACTACCGAAACAGTCACGACAAAAACATTTGGTAAAGTTTCGGTAGTGACATCTTTATTTTTTGGGGTGTTATCCTATAATATTGTCACTACCGAAACAGTCACGACTGAAACATTTGGTGAAGTTTCGGTACTGACATTTGTTTTTTGGAGTGTTATCCTATAATATTGTCACTACCGAAACAGTCACGACCGAAAAATTTGGCGAAGTTTCAGTAGTGACATCTTTGTTTTTTGGGGTGTTATCCCATAATATTGTCACTACCGAAACAGTCACGACCGAAAAATTTGGCGAAGTTTCAGTAGTGACATCTTTGTTTTTTGGGGTGTTATCCCATAATATTGTCACTACCGAAACAGTCACGACCAAAACATTTGGTAAAGTTTCGGTAGTGACATCTTTGTTTTTTGGGGTGTTATCTTATTATATTGTCACTACCGAAACAGTCACGATCGAAACATTTGGCGAAGTTTCGGTACTGACATTTATGTTTTTTGGAGTGTTGTCCTATTATATTGTCACTACCGAAACAGTCACGACTGAAACATTTAGTGAAGTTTCGGTAGTGATATCTTTGTTTTTTGGGGTGTTATCTTATTATATTGTCACTACCGAAACAGTCACGACCGAAAAATTTGGCGAAGTTTCAGTAGTGACATCTTTGTTTTTTGGGGTGTTATCCCATAATATTGTCACTACCGAAACAGTCACGACCGAAAAATTTGGCGAAGTTTCAGTAGTGACATCTTTGTTTTTTGGGGTGTTATCCCATAATATTGTCACTACCGAAACAGTCACGACCAAAACATTTGGTAAAGTTTCGGTACTGACATTTATGTTTTTTGGAGTGTTGTCCTATTATATTGTCACTACCGAAACAGTCACGACTGAAACATTTAGTGAAGTTTCGGTAGTGATATCTTTGTTTTTTGGGGTGTTATCTTATTATATTGTCACTACCGAAACAGTCACGACCGAAAAATTTGGCGAAGTTTCAGTAGTGACATCTTTGTTTTTTGGGGTGTTATCCCATAATATTGTCACTACCGAAACAGTCACGACCGAAAAATTTGGCGAAGTTTCAGTAGTGACATCTTTGTTTTTTGGGGTGTTATCCCATAATATTGTCACTACCGAAACAGTCACGACCAAAACATTTGGTAAAGTTTCGGTAGTGACATCTTTGTTTTTTGGGGTGTTATCTTATTATATTGTCACTACCGAAACAGTCACGACCGAAACATTTGGCGAAGTTTCGGTACTGACATTTATGTTTTTTGGAGTGTTGTCCTATTATATTGTCACTACCGAAACAGTCACGACTGAAACATTTAGTGAAGTTTCGGTAGTGATATCTTTGTTTTTTGGGGTGTTATCTTATTATATTGTCACTACCGAAACAGTCACGACCGAAACATTTGGCGACGTTTCGGTAGTGACATTTATGTTTTTTTGGAGTGTTATCCTATAATATTGTCACTACCGAAACAGTCACGACCAAAACATTTGGTAAAGTTTCAGTAGTGACATCTTTATTTTTTGGGTGTTATCCTATAATATTGTCACTACCGAAACAGTCACGACCAAAACATTTGGTAAAGTTTCGGTAGTGACATCTTTATTTTTTGGGTGTTATCCTATAATATTGTCACTACTGAAACAGTCACGACTGAAACATTTGGTGAAGTTTCGGTACTGACATTTGTTTTTTGGAGTGTTATCCTATAATATTGTCACTACCAAAACAGTCACGACCGAAACATTTGGCGAAGTTTCGGTACTGACATTTATGTTTTTTTGAGTGTTATCCTATTATATTGTCACTACCGAAACAGTCACGACTGAAACATTTGGTGAAGTTTCGGTACTGACATTTGTTTTTTGGAGTGTTATCCTATAATATTGTCACTACCGAAACAGTCACGACCAAAACATTTGGTAAAGTTTCAGTAGTGACATCTTTATTTTTTGGGGTGTTATCCTATAATATTGTCACTACTGAAACATTTGGTGAAGTTTCGGTACTGACATTTGTTTTTTGGAGTGTTATCCTATAATATTGTCACTACCGAAACAGTCACGACCGAAACATTTGGCGAAGTTTCGGTACTGACATTTATGTTTTTTTGAGTGTTATCCTATTATATTGTCACTACCGAAACAGTCACGACTGAAACATTTGGTGAAGTTTCGGTAGTGACATTTATGTTTTTTGGGGTGTTATCCCATAAAATTTTCACTACAGAAACAGTCATGACCGAAACATTTGACGGAGTTTCAGTAGTGACATCTTTTGTTTTTTATGGGGTGTTATCCCATAATATTGTCACTACCAAAACAGTCACGACCAAAACATTTGGCGAACTTTCGGGAGTGACATCTTAGTTTTTTGGGGTGTTATCCTATAATATTGTCACTACTGAAACAGTCACGACTGAAACATTTGGCAAAGTTTCGGTAGTGACATCTTTGTTTTTTGGGGTGTTATCCCATAAAATTGTCACTACTGTAACAGTCATGACCGAAACATTTGGTAAAGTTTCGGTTGTGACATCTTTTTTTAAGGGTGTTATCCCATAAAATTGTCACTACTGTAACAGTCATGACCGAAACACCCCAAAAAACAAAGATGTCAGTACCGAAACTTCACCAAAGAAGTAGAATGGCCCATACATTTTACAGCTTCAATATTATTAAAAAGCAACCAACAGCTAATAGGTGTGAGCTGTGAAGAGTTTCTCTGTATCTTGCGTAAGAGCACTACCAAAAAAAAAAACCCTTCCAACCAAATGTAGGCATAACCCACTTAGAAATGCTGTCCTGTCCTCTTGGGAATGTACAGCTTAGACATGGTGGTATGAATAAGGATGGCAAATAAACCATTCATCTTGCTGTTTGGACAGATTTAGGTACTTGTACTTTTGTTTATCATTTAAACAATACAAAAGGTTTCACCTATACTCTTCCAAGCTCTCATAACATCTCTGTGCTCAGCTGTTTCATGTTTTGATATCTTCCTCTTTCAGTTCAGCTTCAGACGTAACATATTGTATGGTCTCTTGGTCCTGTCAAGACTGACTTATGACACCTTGCTGAGCCAAGACTTGGTGTGTTCGCTAGAGACGACTCAGCAGGCTTTGTAAAAAGAGTGCTGCAGAAGTTGCAGTGGCTGGCTGAAGTTGAACAATACAGATGGAAGGCCTGGCCTTGTCAGAACAAACCCAGTTTAGAAGGCCCTTTACTCTCTCTCTCTCTCTCTCTCTCTCTCTCTCTCACACACACACACACACACACACACACACACACACACACACACACACACACAAACAACAGCATTATTTAGATTCACAGATCACACAGTAGGCTATTCTACTGGCTCTCTCACTTCCCATCACCCCCTTACTTGGCAACCCACACCACTTTAGTACAATCGCTGAGGCCAGAGACAGCACACTTGTCAAGCTACTTGTCACGTGTCTGTTGGAAACAACACCATGTAGGCACAATACAGCAAGCAGTTTTGTATTTGAAGTCAATTCTTTTATGGATCAAAGATTGTGCTGTGACAATACTTCACAAGATGAGAACCTGAGAAGTAAAGACATGGCATCTAAAGTCATCCAAAAAAAATTTGAAGACATACAAATCATGACAACAGCTGACAATCTCACTAAAACTGGACAAAACACATACTAAATACTGTATATGCATCTTTATATAAGTTCTCTATATATTTCCAGTTCACCCTCATTATCATGACTGCAGGTGGACAAACAAAGGAAGGTGACTGTGGGGGGAAATCCAAATAAATGGAAATTTTGCAGTGGTGGCCACTCCGGTGAAATGTACCATTCTCTCTTTCACGCCTTAATGCTTCCCACAGAGGGCCTAAAGTGTTTGCCACATTTGTGACATTCAAGCCTAACCTCAAATCGACCACCATGTGAGACCACCAGAGACATCAAGGGCCACGAACACCAGGGATCACACCCATCCAGATCAAGCAGATGTGCAAGAGTATTAACCAATATTCTTCCAATGAGCAAACACAGTTGGCATCTGTGATCCGTCTTATGTTATCCCCTTGTTTATCGACGTATAAACTAACAGAGTTTACATCAAATGGCATTTGGGAAACAATACCAACTGGTTTATAATCACATAGGGTTTGTAATTTGTGACTCTGCTACTTACGAGTAGTTTTGTGGTCCAATAGCCAACAGCCTTTATGTTAAAAATCATTAGGATATTAAGAAAAAAAAAATCCTACCATAAACATATCAAAACTCAATTTTTGATTAGAAATTAGTATTATGTATTGCTAAAAAACTTCATTTGCTCAAATATAAAGGCGATTTTCTCAATATTTTGATTTTTGCGCACCCTCAGATTGCATATTTCCAAATTATCAACCAAATATCGTCCTACCCTAACAAACTATACATCAGTGAAAACTTATTTATTCAGCTTTCAGATGTATAATGCATGATAATTAAATCTCAATTTGAAAAAAATGACCCTCATGACTGGTTTTGTTTGTCAGGGTCACATTTAAAGACTGTAGAGACAATACAAGCTTGGAGAACACATAACTGTTTTAAAATTATACTCATTAGACTACGATTTAAAAGCCATGACTTGCTTTTTTTTAGCTTTGTGTTTAGAATTCCCACAAGCTTCGATTTTAAAGCTGCTGTGTTTCAAAAACACCTTGCTGACACGTTTTTACATACAGACTACAAATACCACAATTAAATGAGTTCATGTGAATGACGAATCGAACATCTGTTGTAGTCTTTATATAAAACACAATGGTTAGGAGGGAATTTCAAACATTTTTGTCAACACAAACCAAAGCCTGTTTACATAGTCATTAGCTTTTATGTCAAAAGTATTAAGTTCAGTAATTTAGCGTTTAAATCTCTTCGAGTAACGTTAAAACACGTTTTTTTTTTGTTCAAAATGAAAACCTGCTATTGCAAAAACAAACAAGTAAATCCCCCATGGAATCAGTCTCTAACGCGCTTATTGTCTTCCGGGTTTACTACAAACTAAACAAGCTACTGTTTAAGTGGTTCTCCAACCTTTACCTCACATCACCTATAACTTGTAAGTCAAGTGAAAATGAATAAAAGTGATTAGCTTACTTACTAGTACGCTACGTATTCAAATAGTAGTTCGCGTGTTACGTTTAATCCTCCGTCGTTCTTAAATAATCACAACGTGACATTAAATGAACTTGGATTATTATAACACTGGCTCAGGAACAATGAAGGCCAAACTGGTCGTTAAGCACAAACAATGGCTTGATTGATTGTTTTCAGCGTTGTTTTTATAAAAAACACAATCGTTTTCTTGCTGTGGAGTTAGTTTGTACTAACATTAAAGCCCTCTCTTAGGCACCTATAGCCTCTAACATATTTTTCGCCTTATTGGCAGCATCTCAAAGTGGCTTCAGCCGTCCAGAACAATGGCAGCGGCTGTCTCACCTGTCAGGCTGTCGTAGCATTCGATCTCGGTGCTCTCCACCGCTCGCCGCTGCTCCTCTGTCAGCTTGGCCGCGGCTTGGTTGAGGAGGTTCACCTCGGATCCGGTGGTCCCGTCGACGACATGGATCCCTTTTAACTGCAGCAGCGCCCTGTGATATTTCCCAATTGCTTCCCGGAATTTCTTCTCCTTGTAGCATCGGTGCCCCTCCAGTTTAAAGTCGATCGCTTTCTGTATTTTCGCCTCCATCTCCATCTCCGCGCCGCCGACGCGATACCCTCCACCTCCGACGTCCCCACCCGCCGCCGCCGCCAGACTCCGGCCCCCAGCCTCCGGATAGCTTTTCAGGCTCTTGATCGAGTGCTGCTTCGCTTCCATCTCGCTCAGGAAGCCATGCTGTTCCGACACGGATGCCTGTGTTCTCTTTAAGGGCTGGAGCAGCGTGCTGTGCATAAAGGATGCGAGCCAAACGGGAGCCGAAAAACACAAGCGCGACCGGATAGTATCTTCCAGGGGGGATGTAAATACAACACTAGAGATTCCCGACTATTGAAACGCGTTGAGAGAGACAAAGAACACAAACAAAAAGGTGATCGCGGTTGTCTCTCGTTGACCAGAGCGTAACGCCTCTGCATGGAGGTGATGCTGGAGCAGGAGCAGGAGGACTCTTGCCGCCGGCGAGAGCAGCTTCAGCACCACAGACAGCGCCAACGAGCACTAACGCGAGGCATTATGGGAAGGAATTAATCGCGAGAGGATGCTGCTACTGGTGGATCACGATTACATTACAGAGGAGCGGTAAATCTCCAAACGTCGTGAAGCCAAATATAAATAAAATATGCAAAGGCTGGTCATCTTTACGTCATTGTCATTAAAAAGCACAGGCGAGGCATTTGCCGCAACACTGTGTGGAATCCCTGGTGGGAAATCCGGCTTAGATGTGTTTTGGAACATAGTGGCGATCATTAGGTGGTTGATCAGCTGACATGTTCAAAAAATTAGCTTAACTATTTTAAGATGATATGAGAAGCTAGTTCACAATGGCCTGCTGGTTCGCACCAGCTGAGACCAGGACAGGACAAAAAGACATGCATGAAGCATGTGAAATTTGTCCTTAAATTAGCTTTCAGATCAAAGTGGAAATAGTCTCCCTGGGAGCTTCAATGATTAATTTTCTCATAGCTGGGACTGAAAAAATGAATTTGCTGAAAATTGACTCACCCTCAGGCCATCCGCGATGTAGATGAGTCTTTCTTCCTCTGAACAGATTTGGAAAAATTAGTATTATATCACTCACTCACCAATAGATTCATAGTAGTGAAAGGGTGCCGTCAGAATGTGTCAAAACAGCTGATTAAAAAATATATACAAGTAATCAAAACAAGTCCAGTAGAACGATTGACATCTAAAAAGCTGCATTTTTGTAAATATTCAGCAATTTTTTATTTTTTGGAGTAAACTTGACTGACTAGGCAGGCTAAAGATTAGTTCGCTTTCAGAATAAAAAATTCCTGATAATTTACTCACCCCCATGCCATCCGAGATGTTTATGGATATCTTTCTTTAGTCAAAAAAAAAAAAAAAAAGAAATTAAGGTTTTCAGGATTTTCTCCATATAGTGGACTTCAATGGTGCCCAATGAGTTGAAGGTCCAAACTGCAGTTTCAATGCAGCCTTAAAGAGCTCTACACGATTTCAGCCGAGGAATAAGAGTCTTATCTAGCAAAACTATCGATTATTTTCTAAAAAAATAAAATAATAATAATTATATACTTTCTAACCACAAATTCTCGTCTTGCATTAGCTCATGTACGACTTCACACATTACGTAATCACAATAGAAAGGTTAATCGTAATTAGTTCTTTCTTTGCCTGTGTACTCCGGTTCAAAACGTTAGGGTAGGGTGAAAAACTCACCTCATTTTCTACTTCAAATTCAAAATCAGCCGAAATCATTGTTTTACCTTTTTTTTGTAAAGGGCATTTGGTTTTTTTTGCATGTTCACTTTTTTGCATGTAAACACAGGGTCGGTACTTCCGCCTACATCGTGTGTGATCATGTTCTTTTGAGTTGTGTGTGAGAGTTTCCCTAGATAAGACCTTTATTCCTTGGCAGGGATCATGTAGAGGCCTTTGAAGCTGAATTGAAATTGCAATTTGGATCTGCCCATTGAAGTCCACTATATGGAGAAAAATCCTGGAGTGTTTTCCTTAAAAACCTTTATTTCTTTTTGATTGAAAAGTGACACACATGAACATTTTGGATGGCATGGGAGTGAGTAATTTATCAGGAAATGTTTATTCTGGAAGTGAACTAATCCTTTAGGATAAATGTCATTAAATCACATATTCAATATAGTTACTATTGCTTTGCTTTTAAGATAATAAGTACATTAAATTACAAATAAATCTATTTGGCGTAGTTATAAATTGTAATGCAGATACATATCTAGACTAAATTAATAACACAGCCTAATAGAAAAAACAGTCATCATTAAGAGGCAAATGTTGAACAATGAAGAACTGATGAAATTCTCTAACAAATCGCTCAGTGTACTGCAACACTGGAGACATAAGGATATGTGCCTTCCTCGCCATCTGCGTCATTTACTAGAGCGTGCGCTAAAGGCAGCTTAGTGCAAGTTTCTTTGCTAGCACATAAGTTTTGAAGAACGAAAAATCCTTATCTCTGTACACTCTTAAGAATAAAAGTTCTTTATTGGCATCAGTGGTTCCATGAAGAATCTTGAACATCCATGGAAGGTTCTTTAGATTTTTAAAATGTTCATCAAAATGGTTCTTTCAAGAACTGTTCATTGAACAGTTTACATCTCGCAGTTCTCACCTTTTTTTCCCTCAGAATTGTGAGATAAAAACTTGTAATTGTGAGTTATAAAGTCAGAATTGTGAGATATAAACATTCCACCACTGAATAATAATAATAAAAAAAGGTAATTGCAACCTTTTAACTCACAATTCAGACTTTTTTTCTTAGAACTGCGAGTTTATATTTCACAATTTGGACTTTTTTTCTCAGAATCTTAAGATAAACTTGCAGTTGTGAGTTATAAAGTCAGAAATGCGTGATATAAACTCACAATTCTGACTTTTTTTCCTCAAGATTGTGAGTTTAATTAGAATTGAGAGATATAAAATTCTGACTTTTTCTCAGATTGTAAGATGTATTCGCAATTAGGACTTTTTCTCAGAATTGTGAGATATAAACTCACGATTCTGTATTTTTTCTCAAAATTGTGAGATATATACTTGCAACTCAGAATTTTTTCTCAGAATTGTAAGGTAAAACAAAATTGTGAGATACACTCTTAAAAATAAAGGTGCTTCACGATGCCATAGAAAAACCTTTTTTGGCTAATGGTTCCATAAAGAACCTTTAACATCTGAAGAACCTTTCTGTTTCACAAAAGGTTCTTTGTGGCAAAAGAAGGTTCTTCAGATTATAAAAAGGTAAGGAAGAGATGGTTCTTTAAAGAACCTTTGACCGAATGGTTCTTTGTGGAACCAAAAATGGTTCTTCTATGGCATCGCTGTGAAGAACCTTTAAAAGCACCTTTATTTTTTAACAGTGTATAAACTTGCAATTCTGAGAACATGTATTTTTTCCCCTCAAAATTGAGTTTTTATCTTACAATTCTAAGAAAAAAGTACTGCAGGGAAAGTTGTCATAATTGCAAGTTGCAAGTTTATGTGTCACAATTGTGACTTTATAACTCACAAGTACAAGTTTATATCTCTGAGAAAAAAGTCAGAATTGCGAGATAAAGTGGCAATTGTTTACTTAATTTTTTACTTATTACTTTATTTTTATGCAGTGGTGGAAATGGGCTTCCATAGTATAGTGACCTTTATAAAAGTAATTATGCAGTAAAAGTCACAAATGTAGGAATGCAGCAAATTAACGCAGGTTCATATAAATGATTGCAGACCTTCATTCATTAACTTGCTTGTGTTCTGATACACAACCACATAAATGTAGAGAGGGCAGTGCAGATTAGCATTTTGCAATGCAAAACTCATAGGGTTGTACCTGTAACTATAAACATGCTAAAATATAACTAGAATATGCTCCAAAACTCATTTTTTTTATGTTCAACAAAAAGAAGTGTATATAAAATGTAATAAAAGAAACAATTCAAGATTCGGGTTTTATCTTTTTTATATTCAATACATTCCCAAAACAAATAATCTTCATCAATATTTTATAAACTTTCCCAGTTAAAGTGTTTTATCTCTCCTAATATTCCTTAAACATAACAATGTAACGAAACTCTGCATATGAGATGCTTCAAATTGAAATATATTTATAAAAAACAGGGGAAATGTGACAAAACACAAAGTGTAGGTGAATACTTATTACAACGGCATGATTAGTGGCTACTGTAGTGAACAGTATCAAGGGGGTGAAAACTTATACAATACACAAGGGTCCACCTCCACGTGTGTTGCTTGGCAACAGCGTGCTATCACCAATGCAATATTTGCTCTGCTTCTCCAAGTAACACCTAACAACACAAATTTTCATTGGATGGCATGTTTAATGTGGAAATTGGAGAGCAGAGATTCTTTAACACAGGGATTGTGATTTTGTGTCTTTAAGCAAAGTAACAGCTGTGGTCATAAAGGGGCGGTCACACAACACTTTTTTTCCCCGATGTACACTATCAGTCGAAAGTTTTTGAACAGTAAGATTTGTAATGTTACTCACCAAGCCTATTTATTTGATCCAAAGTATAGCAGAAACAGTAAAATTGTGAAATATTTTTACCATTTAAAATAACTGTTTTCTATTTGAATATATTTTAAAATTAATTTATTCCTGTGATCAAAGCTCAATTTTTTAGCACCATTACTCCAGTCTTCAGTGTCACATGATCGTTCAGAAACCATTCTAATATGCTAATTTGCTGTTTAAGAAACATTTTTATTATTATCAATATTTAAAACAGTTGAGTGTATTTTTTCAGGATTCTTTGATGAATAGAAAGATCAGCACTTATCTGAAGTAAAACGTTTTTTGTAATATTATACTCTATACCAGGGGTCCCCTAACTAAGGCCCGGGGGCCGAATGCGGCCCGCCCCCACATTTGGACCGGCCCTCTGAACAATGCCAGAGACATATTTTGAAAATGTAATTTTAAATATGTTTTACTTATATCATGTCGGTATTTGACAATAAAGGTTGGCTTTCAAACTAAAATTTCCCTTAGTTATTAACATAGCCTAATTATTTGTTAAATTCACCAACAGAAAGCACTGTAAAAAGTTTTCACCAGTTTCAACTTAAAAACTTAAGTTTAGCAGCTGCCTTAAGATTTTAAGTTAAATCAACTTAAGTCTTTTAAACTCACAAGTTATATCAACTAATTTTTATTGCAATAAGTTAAAATGACTCGTAGTTTTAAGCTGATTTAACTTAAAAACTTAAGGCAGCTGCTGAACTTAGGATTTTAAGTTGAATCTGGTGAAAACTTTTTACAGTGTGGTACATTCAACATAATGTGTCACCGTGATCGAACAGGCGATGCGCGAGCCAGCTAGAAAAATCAGAGCGATGACAAAATGACTCAATAGCATTTGAGGTGAAACTAGCACTGCTTGTGGGACAAGTGCAGAAGCAAGACTTCACTCATCTCCCAGTTACCCAAAGTTTTTCAGCTGAAAAGTCAATTTGATGAGTGATTCAAAAAACACAGTGGACCAACACCAGCAGATGACATTGCACCCCAAATCATCACAGACTGTGGAAACTTAACTTCTTAAACTTAACTACTGGACTTCAAGCAACTTGAGCTTTGAGCTTCTGCACCCTTCCTCCAGACTCTAGGACCTTGATTTCCTAATAAAATACAAAACTTGCTCTAATCTGAAAAGAGGACTTTGGATCACTGCAACAGTCTATTTCTTCTTCTCCTTAGCCCATGTTCAGGAGTGGCTTAACAAGAGGAATACAACAACTGTAGCCAAATTCCTTGACATGTCTGTGTGTGGTGGCTCTTGATGCCTTGACCCCAGCCTCAGTCCATTCCTTGTGAAGTTCACCCAAATTCTTGAATCAGTTTGGCTTGACAAGCCTGTCAAGGCTGCGGTTCTCTCGGTTGGTTGTGCATCTTTTTCTTCCACACTTTTTCCTTCCACTCAACTTTTTGTTAACATGCTTGGATACAGCACTCTGTGAACAGCCAGCTTCTTTGGCAATCAATGTTTGTGGCTTACCCTCCTTGTGAAGGGTGTCAATGATTGTCTTCTGGACAACTGTCAGATCAGCAGTCTTCCCCATGTTTGTGTAGCCTAGTGAACCAGACTGAAAGACTATTTAGACGGCTCAGGAAATCTTTGCAGGTCTTTTGAGTTGATTAGCTGATTGGCATGTCACCAAATTCTAATTTGTTGAGAAAATGAATTGGTGAGTTTTTGTTAAATGTGAGCCAAATCATCACAATTAAAAGAACCAAAGACTTAAACTACTTCACTCTGTGTGCATTAAATGTATTTAATACACAAGTTTCACAATTTGAGTTGAATTACTGAAATAAATGAACTTTTCCATGACATTCTAATTTGAGATGCACCTGTATATCGTTTGAAAAGAAATGATCATTTGTCTGTCTGGTGCATAAAAAAAATAATAAACTATTCTAGCATTAAAAGATATAATAAATACAGGTAAAATCATAATAAAATAATAATAGTCAGTCCGGCCCATGGAATTTTCTTTTATAAACCGACCCGTCCCCCCATTAAAGAAAAGAAAATTATGTGGCCCTCTCAGAAAAAAAGTTTGGGGACCCCTGCTCTATACCATTCAAAAGCTTAGAGTCGTATCATTTTGTTTGGAAAAGAAATTATAGAAATGAATACTTTTATTTAGCAAAGATGCTTTAAATTGATCAAAAGTGATGATAAAGACATTTATAATGTAACAAAACATTTCTATTTCAGATAAATACTGCTCTTCCGAACTCTCTTTTTATCAAAGAAACCTGAAAAAAAATCTACTTAGCTGTTTTTTAAACATACTAATAATAAATGTCAGAATATTCGAATGATTTTTGAAGGATCATGTGACTGGACTAATGGTGCTAAAAACTCAGCTTTGAAATTACAGGAATAAATTACATTGTAAAACACATGTAAATAGAAAAGTTTTTAAATGCAGGCTAGGTGAGCAGAAGAGATGTCTTTAATAAAAAAAAAAAACAATTACAAATCTTACCGTTCAAAAACTTTTGACTGGTAGTGTCTTATTTGATATTTGTTGAACATGTTTTTTTTTTTTAAAGTCTAGCATGACCGCGGGTTAAGGCGCATTAATGGAAATGCTCATGTGTGCAGTTTTATGCCATCAAAGGCTTTTTGTTTATTATAAAAATCTTTAAAGTGAAAGGGATAGCTCACACAAAAATTAAGAGTCACCAAAACTGTCCAAACTAGACTTATTTTCTTCTGTAGAACACAAAAGATATTTAAAGATAATCGATATTTTTGGGTACCTACTGACTTCAATTTAATTAAAACGAATCTTTTTCACAGAAGAAAGAAAATAATACATTTTCAGAGTGACATGAGGTTGAGTATCCACCTTATTTTTCCCTTAAAGGATTAGTTCACTTCCAGAGCAAAAATTTAAATATAATTTACTCACCCAAGATGTTCATGTCTTTCTTTCTTTAGTCATCAAGAAATTGTTTCTTGAAGAAAACATTTCAGGATTTCTCTCCGGCTCTAAACAATCCCAGGCGAGGAGGAAGGGTCTTATCTAGTGAAACCATCAGTCATTTTCATTTCTACTAAGATCAAATTTACAATTTATATATTTATATATTGTCTTGTCTCTGCGATGCGCATGCATTGTCTGTGTAATCCGGGTCAACACAGTTAGGGTCGAAAAACTCCCATCTCGCTTTCTTCTTGAACTTCAAAATCGTCCTACATTGCTGTTTGACTTTTCTTTTTTTTTGTTGTAAAGGCTGTTTGATGATCTTTGCATGTTCACTTTGTAAACACTGGGTCGGTACTTCTGCAGCGATCTAGGGCGATTTTGAAGTTCAAGAAGAAAACGAGAAGTCCACTATATGGAGAGAAATCCTGAAATGTTTTTCTCAAGAAACAATTTCTTATCGACTAATGAAAGAAAAACATGAACATCTTGGATGACAAGGGAGTGAGTCAATTATCTGTACATTTTTGTTCTGGAAGTGAACTACTGCTTTAAGAGTGGGAGCTTCTGGCCTCACCATCATCCAGCTGTTTTAAGCTGTACAAAACAGTTTGTTTTGCTGCTTATTGCAAACTAGTGTGTCTTACCATATTATTTTAATGTAGTATCTTAATCGTGAACATAATGGTTTGTAATGCAAACAGGTTTACCGTTTACTGCACTTCGTTATTCTTCTCGTTATTTCCCTACGGCAGCTTACTCCCGCAATGAAAAATAAGGTGAATATGATGACAGAATTTCCAGTTTTGGGTGAACTATCCCTTTAAAAACTAGGAGGTAAGCAGATAAGCGAACATGAGCTTACTTAATGGAGGAATCGGTAAGCTGAGGTGTTTGTGGTAAACATATAACATGCTTTCACTTACGTCTCTTGGCTACTGTAGTGGGAAAAAAATCTTGACATTGCTGGGCGCCATGCATTAAAAAATCTTTATTACAAACCCCCCCCTCTTTAATCTGGAAAACTGTTTCACTCACAGGGGCGCAGGAGAGCAGCTATTGAAGTAGGATAGTGGGATAGACATTATTCCTATAACCAAACATAAGGACAAAAGGTATGTCCACACTGACATTTAACAAATATTGCAGCTGTCCCTTTTTCCCACTAATATCATCAATTCATAACACTCCATGAGGTACAGCATATCAACTTCCCAATCCATCAAGAGTGGTCCTAGAGTTTCTCCATTCGTTCAAAAGGAAAATTCAGGTGGGTTTTACGTTATAAAAGGGATAAAAAGAGATGCCCTTTTAGTTTTTTTAGGGGGTGTTAGGTTTTCCGTGCGCCCAGTCTCTTGAATACACTGACTGCCCCGACGTCCATCTGAGCCCCGTGAGTGTCACCCGTGCTACTACTGACCTTAGGGCTGGCCAGAGCAAAGCTGCCCTGGGCTTTGCTTCTGCTGCTCGTAACACGACTGTCCTGCGTGTCTGCGGGCTGACTGACTAGAGGGGTTGAGGAGGTAGGGTTGGCTGACGGGGCCCTGCCCAGTCTCTGCAGTACACCCAGTTTGGGTGTCCCCTCCTGGATGGAGGAGGAGGTAGAGGAGATTGGTGGTGTGCCTTCAGATGAGGGGAGTTTGTACTTTTTGCCTAGTCGACGCAGAGTGAGGGGTTTAGATTGGGCGGATACAGTCTCTTTTTTAGAAGAGGGTGGGGGTCGTTTGAGGACGCCAGCATACTGCAGCACAGAGCCCTCACCGTCACTGTCATTGTCCTCGAAGGCGTCTACAACACCATCGGTCTTTTCTCCACTCTCTTCATCTTCCTCTGCTTCACCCAGTCGGCTAAACACACCTGTTGGCTGCTGTATGAAGAAAGAGACAGGAAGACAGGGATGTGAAAAACAGGATATTTAGTTATTGGTAGCAAGCAACACTTAATTCCTACATACACTACCAGTCAAAAGATTTTTTTTCTGCTCACCAACCCTGCATTTATTTAATCCAAAGTTTAGCAAAACAGTACAATTTTGAAATATTCTACCATTTAAAATAACTGTTTTCTATTTGAACATATTTTAAAATGCAATTTATTTCTGTGATCAAAGCTACATTTTAAGCATCATCACTACAATCTTTAGTGTCACATGATCCTACAGAAATCATTCTAATATGCTGATTTGAAACTTATTATCAATATTTTTTTCAAGATTCTTTTATGGATAGAAAGATACAAAGATAACAGCATTTATCTGAATAAAAAGCTATTACCAATCAAAAGCTTGGAGTCAGTATAACTTATTCATTTATTTTTTTTAGGAAAGAAATGATAGAAATTAATACTTTTTATTTAACAAGGATGCTTTAATATGATCAAAAGAGTTGTAAAAGACATTCATAATGTTGCAAAAGATCTCTATTTTAGATAAATGCTGCTCTTCTGAACTTTCTATTCATCAAAGAAACCTGAAAAAATTCTATTCAGCCGTTTTCAACATAATAATAATAAAAATACTAAATGTTTTTGAGCAGCATATCAGAATAATAGAATGATTTCTGAAGGATCATGTGACTGAAGCAATGATGCTAAAAATTCAGCTTTGAAATCACAGGAATAAATTACATTTTAAAATATATTCAAATAGAAAATAGTTATTATTTTAAATAGTAAAATATTTTGCAATTTTACTGTTTTTGCTGTACTTTGGATCAAATAAATGCAGGCTTGGTTTTTGCCATTAAAAACTTTTGACTGGTAGTGTATTCTAATACATTTATAACATTTGAAGTTGTATAAATCAACATTTGAGTAAAAAGTTATCTTAGTTACTGTATTATCAACAAACAAGAATTAACAATAGTACATTGAGGATTTAAAGCAATAGTTCACCCAAAAATGAAAATTCTGTAATTAATTACTCACCCTCACATCATTCCAAACACGCAAAACCTTCATTCATCTTCAGAACACAAGATATTTTTAATGAAATCCTTGCATAAACAGCAACGCACCTAAAACATTTAAGGCCCAGAAAGGTAGTAAGGACATTGGAAAAATAGTCCATGTGACATTGCTTCAACCGTCATTTTCTAAAGCTACGAGAATACCTTTTTGGCGTTGTGGTACTCTTGTGAACGTGTGTTGAAGATGTTTTCTTTGTGCAAAAAAGTATTCTTTTAGTATTAACATTACAGTTGAACCACTGATGTCACATGGATTATTTTAACAATGTCCTCACTACCTTCTGGGCCTTGAACGTTTCAGTTGCATTGCTGTCTATGCATCCAGAAAGCTCTCAGATTTCATCAAAAATATCTTAATTTGTGTTCTGAAGATGAACGAAGGTCTTACGGGATTAGAACGACATGAGGGCGAGTAATTAATGACAGAATTTTCATTTTTGGGTGAAGGATCTCTTTAAAATTAACCTAGATTAAACAATGATTTAAAAATGATTGAGTGTTACAGAGTCATTAAATGATAATGTGTGTAATAACAAGAAAACAATTCTTAGTGTCTGGGTTTTTGCGGTCTTGTTTATCTAATGGACCAAATCAATACAATACAATTTCTCACCTTATTGGCTGAGGTGGTGTCCGCTTTAGACTCTGCCCCAAGTCTATCAAACACTGAAGTACGCTTTAAAACCTTAGCTATGGCAATGAAACGGAAGATTAGAAGATCAATCTCATCTGTAGCATTTCAAATTTTCAGTTAGGCGGTTCTAATTTCAACAGTTAAAATTTCAGCAATATCATATAGACCTTTTTCCTGAGTAAACGATGAGCGCCGCCATTACGAATTCTAACATCAGATTGAATGCTTTTCTGTTCCGGTTTCCATAGGAACCCATTAGCGCCCATCTGTTTTTAATGTAGCTAACGTCCGCTGCTTCGTGTCATCTACACACTCATTAAAGTGAGGCACTGACAAATGACGGTCATTGCGACATTGCCAAGTGATGGCGCTATGGAGCCATGTGCTTTTTAAAAACATTTGAATAGGTTTAACATTAGTTTATTAGCTCGGAATATACCCTAATTTGACTAGAAACAATGCAGACCGGAAATGCAAAGCATTCTTTCAGTTAAGAGCCGGACTTACGTGTTCAGGAAAAAGGTCTATAAACTTCAAGACTCAACAAATATACTGTCTCAAAGCACCTTTCTTGGCCTGCTGTTCCAGGATGCGCCGTGTACGAGCTGTTGTGCCTTTTGGCATGTTTATGATATATTTACCCTCCATTTCTCTTGTGACTCGTCTGCGCTTCACTTGCAACCCATTTTCTTCTGCTGGCTTGCTAGGCACTGTGAGAGAATGAAAAAAGAGAACGTTTTAAATCATCCCATTTCATTTAAAGAAATAATAAAAACAAGATGTATTCTACTGTTTGAAATTTGGGGTCAGTAAGTTTTTGTTGTTATTAAGAAATTAAAACTTTCACTTAGCAAGTATTTACAGTTGAGGTCAAAAGTTCACATACACCTTGATTTTACCAAAATAGGAAGGATCATACAAAATTATGTTATTTTCACCCCCCGGTTCTTAACGCATCGTGTTTCCTTCTGAAGCATCAGTGAGCTTTTGTAATAGTTGCATACGAGTTCCTCAGCTGTCCTTAGTTTGAAATGATGGGTCTCAAAATCATACAGTCATTGTTGGAAAGGGTTCAAATACACACAAATGCTGAAAAAACAAAGAATTTATGGGGCCTAAAGGATTTTTTCTGCAGAACAGCTGACAGTTTAACTGTTTAGTACAAGCAAGGGACTCATGAACAACTATCACTAAACAAAAAAAATACAGCTGTGGATCATTCAGGTAACAACACAGTATTAAGAATCAAGCGTATGTAAACTTTTGAACAGGGTCATTTTTAAAAAATTCAACTATTATTTTCTCTTGTTGACTATATGCAAACATCTTTTATGTGAAATGTGACCGTGGACCACAAAACCAGTAATAAGTGTAAATTTGGCGAAATTGAGATTCTTAAGTCATCTGAAAGCTAAGTAAATAAGCTTTTCATTGATATATGGTTTGTTAAAATAGGACAATGTTTGTCTGAGATACAACTATTTGAGAACCTGGAATCTGAGGGTGCAAAAAAATCTAAATATTGAGAAAATCGCCTTAAAAGTTGTCCAAATGAAGCTCTTAGCAATGCATATTAATCAAAAATCAAGTTGTTATATATTTATGGTAGTAAATTTACTAAATATCTTCATGGAACATGATCTTTACTTAATATGCTAATGATTTTTGGCATAAAAGAAAAATCAATAATTTTGACCCATTCAATGTATTTTTGGCTATTGCTACAAATATACCCGTGCTACTTAAGACTGGTTTTGTGGTCCAGGGTCACAAATATCTTATTCAGCTCAGTCCTAAATAAAAAAAAAAAGATGCATTTTGTATGACCCCTCTTATTTTGGTAAAATAATTAACATTTTGCAGATTCTGCAAGGTCTATGTAAACCTTTGAAAAGTGCCAGTAAATACTGCACAAATAAATACTGTTAACCTAATCACATGTACCTGTTTTGGCACTGGAGTTGGAGACTGTTACTGAAATTCGGTTGTCAGAGCGGCGAGCAGGCGTGCTTGGTGGGGAGTCCCGGCTCAGAGCATTGGCGATCATGCGTGTGGCAGCTGTCAGGGGAACATGAAGATTACCAGAGCTACAGCTTCAGCCCACTCAAACAAAGATAAATCACTGCCTGTATTATATGAGCAACCAGTTGAAGAACTGCAGGGAAACTGTCCACTAAGGACACAAGGCACGAATATTTACACATGCAAAACAACGTAATATTTCAGATACTTACGAGTGTTAGCAGTACGTCTCAGTTCAGCCTGTACACTAGTCTGTCCAGACGAAATGGCCTCGGTTGTCATTTTACACATATCCTGCATTAAGAGGATAACAGATCATTATTTACAGTCAGGTCCATATATATTTGGACACTGACACACGTTTCATAATTTCGGCTCTGTATGCCACTAGAATAGTTTTAAAATGATACAATCAAGATGAAATTGAAGTGCAGACTTTAAGCTTTAATTCAAGGGGTTGAACAAAAATATAACATGCTAAGGAATTACAACCATTTTTATACACAGACCCCCCCATTTTCAGGGGCTCAAAAGTAATAGGACAAATAAATATAATCATAAATAAAATGTTTATTTTTAATATTTTGTTTGAAAATCCTTTGCAGGCAATGACTGTCTTAAGTCTGGAACTCATGGACATCACCATAGACTGGGTTTCTTCCCTTGTGGTGCTTTGCCAGGCCTTTACTGCAGCTGACTTCAGTTGTTGTTGGTTTCTGGGTCTTTCTGCCTTTAGTTTTGTCTTCAGCAAGTGAAATGCATGTTCAATCAATTTGAAATCAGAAGATTGACTTGGCCATTGCAGAATATTCCACTTTTTTACCTTTAAAAACTCCTGGGTTGCTTTTGCTGTATGTTTTAGGTCATCGTCCATTTGTACTATGAAGAGACGCACAAACAACTTTGCTCCATTTAACTGAATCTGGGCAGACAGTATATTATCCCTATACACTTCAGAATTCTTCCGGCTGCTTCTGTCTTCTGTCACATCATCACTAAACACCAGTAACCCAGTGCCACTGGAAGCCATGCATTCTCATGCCATTACACTGCTCCACCATGTTTCACAGATGATGTTGTAGGCTTTGGATCATGAGCTGTTCCAAGCCTTCTCCATACTTTTTTCTGCCCGTCATTCTGGTACACGTTGATTTTAATTTCAGCAGTCCAAAAATGCATTTTTAGAAGTGATCTGTTTTTTTTTTTTTTTATGTTTTTTGACAAAGTCTAATCTGGCCTGGTTTGCACCTTGTGGTAAACCCTCTCTATTTTGCTCTGGTGACGTTTTCTCTTGATTGTAGACTTGACAGTGACACGTCTACCTCCTGGAGAGTATTCTTCTTTTGGCTGGATGTTGTAAAATGTTTTATTACCATGGAGAGGATCATCCAATCATCCACCACTGTCGTCTTTTGTGAACAACCAGGCCTTTTTATGTTGCTGAGCTCACCAGTGTTTTCTTTTTCTTCTCAGAATTCACCAAACTGTTGATTTGGCCACTCCTAATGTTCCTGCTATCTCTCTGATGCATTTCTTTTGTTTTTGAAGCCTAACAATTGTCTGTTTTACTTTCATGCAGAGCTCCTTTGACTGCATGATGGGTTCAGAGCAACATCTTCCAAATGCAAATGGCACACTTCGAATCAACTCCAAACCTTTTACCTGGTTAATTGATGTAGAAAAAAATGAAGGAATAGCCCACAACTGTCCATGAAACAGCTTTTGAGTCAACTGTCCAATTACTTATGGTCCCTCGAAAAAGGGGGGAGGTACATATTAAAGAGCTGTAATTCCTTAACCTTTCTACCAATTTGATGAGACTGCCCTAAAAAAGTTCAGAGTGTGCACTTTAAGCCCATATTCATTGTATAACTGTAACTTGAATATGTTTTGGTCAACAGCTAAAATAATAAAAATTGTGTCAGTGTCCAAATATATATGGACCTGACTGTATATGAATAATGAAGCATGCCAATGCACGGGTATGCATGAAGAGAAAACCTTTCGTGATTAACAAATACTGGTGACAGTAGATATGTTTATATATAATGCTGTTGATACATACACTACCAGTCAGATATTTAATGTTTTTTTTTAAAAAAGTCTCTTCTGCTCACCAAGCCTGCATTTATTTGATCCAAAGTACAGCAAAAATAGTACAATTTTGAAATATTTTGACTATTGAATTTTTAGCATTACACCAGTCACATAATCCTTCAGAAACCATTCTAATATTCTAATTTGCTGCTGAAAAAAAAAAAACATTTTTATCATTATTATGTTAAAAACAGCTGAGTAGATTTTTTAGGTTTCTTTGATGAATAGAAAGTTCAGAAGAACAGCATTTAGCAGAAATAGAAATCTTTTGTAACATTATGAATGTCTTTATCATCATTTAATCATCACATGATTAATTTAAAGCATCCTTGCTAAACAAATGTATTAATTTCTATATTAGCTTTGGAAAGGTATAGTATAAAATGTTACAAAAGCTTTTTATTTCAGATAAATGCTGATCTTTGGATCTTTCTATGCATAAAATAATCCTGAAAAAAATATATATATATACATAACTGTTTTAATTATTGATAATAATAATAATAATAAATGTGTCTTGAGAGGCAAATCAGCATATTAGAATGATTTCTGAAGGATCATGTGACACCAGTAATGATGCTGAAAATTTTGCTCTGATCACGAATAAATGACATTTTAAAATATATTAAAATAGAAAACAGTTGTTTTAACCATTTCAATTTTTAAATTTTACTGTTTTGCTGTACTATGGGACAAATAAATGGTAGCTTGGTGGCAGAAGTGACTTTTAAAAAAACATTAAAAATCTTACTGTTCAAAAACTTTTGACTGTACCTCGTTTTTTTTTTTTTAATTTTGTATTAAACTGGGTTACTGATCAAATTGTGGGTCTGCTTTTAAATAAATTCAATTATAATTACATTTTCTTAACAATAAAAAAACTCTCTTTGCTAATGTTTCTAAACTATATAGGGAGCCCTAACACTTATTTAATTAGGTAATAACTTATTAAATTGTTAAACTTATTAAATTGTAGCACATAGTAATGTTACTATGTGCTACAGTTGACAAAGCAAAAATTACATTTAAATGTATTTTTTTTAGATGATATATATTTTTTTCTAATATAATACAATATAGTAATGTGGAAGTGTACTGAACATGAGACAGTGTAAGAATTTTTGCAAGACAATTTTTAGATGAAAATTCAACAATAAAGGTGAATTGAATAAATCAACAATTAAAAATGAGTTGCAAACATGTCAACTTTTTTTTTTAAAACAACACTTAATCTACCAACTGTAGAGTGTTATCAGAAAACACAAGGTTTTAGCAAATGGTTGTTTCACCAAAAGACATATTTCACTTTTGGCAGCATTTACATACCCCAAATACTACAAAATGTTACATTTGCACTCACCTGTCTATACACATGCTTTGCATGCTTAAGAATGGCTATGATGTCACCAACGACCGTGATTCCCAAGTCCATCATTATTTCTTTACTGAGGTCCATGAGCATGTTTTTCTGAATCCTGAAAAGAGAAAAGTAGTAGCTTTTACAGTATCCAGTTGTACAGGACTAACCTTTTCCTCAGAATGTTGTCTGTTCACATTTCAGAGTTGGTCAGATTTTCAATGTTCAAAATGGTGAGAAAACATCCAGCACACATAAGCAGACCAAGTTCTATTTGGACATGTTCACTACAGTACAGTTGCTACATTTACAAAGAAACCTTTTGTTTCAAATGGAGTAAAACTATTTTAATTGATGAATCTGAACGTAAAGTATAGATAAACTGTCTGAATCATTTTTGGTTGATTGCAAATCATTACATACCTTTCTATCAAAGTGATCTGATATTATCACAATGAATTTGTTCTTAACTCTGAGTTCTTGTCATATTTTATTACCATTTTCTGAACTATAGAGAATAAACTGTGATAAGCAGACATAATATTTATCTCAGGCCGTAATTAGGAGACGATGAACACAAGAAGCTTTGTGCATATTTATCAAGCAGTAAAATTGGCCATTCCAGTGTCCAAAAGAAACTGTCTGTGGATCAGAGTGTGGAGTGATGGGATGTTGTTCTGCTCCACTTCACATTCAATGAGTGGAAAGAGATTTTAAAATAACAGTCATTCACGACATTCTACAAAAAACAACTCGTTCCACATGTCGTGTGTCATTACGCCATCACTACGTCACTGCACAAATGCAGTACTTTTCCAGTTCTGGTGTTTACATGTCCTCTGGATCAGATTAGAAAAGGTCTACACCACCCCTTCCATTCCGATCGAGCTCAATCAGATCGATTAAAGTGTTCACATGAAGGTTTTTTAGTCTGATTGAGCCACCAATCTGATTACTAACGGATGTTTGGTTACATGTAAACGTGTAGGAAAGGAAATTATTTGTTTTTACCTGTTATCAACAAATGACACGGCATAGTTGACAGCCAGTCCAGGAGGGATCCCAGCATCTTTGAAAAACTGGATCCATTCTGAGGTGGCTAAAGCATAAAAGAAAACAGTTATAACAAGCATTCTGAAGAATATCCGACATTTTGAATCAAAGATAAACATGTATATTTTTGTTACAAAGTGACTGTAAAACGTTAAACATATGTGATCCTGGACCACAAAAACACTCATAAAGGTAATATTTGATAAGGGGAGACACTGCAGGAAAAAACTCAGTTTTTGTATGCATTTGTCAAGAGATTTTGAGCTTGTTGGTTTTTCAGACTAGTGGAAAGAAAACTAGTCTGTAGACACTGTTAACCCCTTAACTGTCACCATCCACCCTGTGGGACGCCCAAGTTCACTTCACCATTTTACTAATAAATCTTAATGTAATCATGACAAACTATATATTGTTAGAAAGGTCTAAGGCTCCTAAATAGATATTTGATGTTTGTTATAAATTATGTAGGAAAAATAATAGATTAATTCTAGGGATGCACCGATACCAATCGGTCGATAAAGCTTGCGCGTTTTGTCAGTAAAGCCGGTTCTGTAATCAGCGGTAAATGCCATCAGGTGCGTGATTTCACGTTGAGCCGTATATACTACACACAGCCGTTGTTTACCGACGAGCTGCGCATAGCAATGTTCATTATCAGTGTGAATGTGCGCAGCTCGTCGGTAAACAACGGCTGTGTGTAGTATATACGGCTCAACGTGAAATCACGCACCTGATGGCATTTACCGCTGATTACAGAACCGGCTTTACTGACAAAACGCGCAAGTGATCGACCGATAAGGATCGGTGCATCCCTAATTAATTCATGACAAGAGTGCATCTCAAAAATAACAGGAGTTCTGAACTTTGTCACAAACAGTCTTTTTTCTATTACACTTTAGAAATCATAAGAAATTATATTTCAGTTGAAAACTTAAAATATCAAAATTCACCCATTGAAAGCCATTTTAAAATCAGACATTGCATTAACATGAAAAATCAAAGTCATATTACAAAATGTTTTTGTTCATGAATTATAAAAATTTAAGTTTCAATTCTTCATTTTCACATCTCTGTTCAAAAATGGGAGTGACAGTTAAGGGGTTTAAGTATTTCTTTTCTAGCACTCTATTTGTGTCAATAGATTTCAATTACAATACATATTTTTACACACACCGAACTTTACATTTTTATTCCTGTCTATATTCTGAAGGTTTTTGCAGAGGGATGTGTTCATATATAATTTGCTTGATTTTATACATTTTATTCCCCCAAAAGTTTAAAAAATATATTGTTCTCTGTTTTTTTTCTGAATTATGGGGTGACAAAATGAGATGTAAACACAGTAAAAACATTTGACTCTAATTTGTCAAATAAATTAAACAAAAATGCTAGTCTAGTGTAGTCTAGTAAACTAGCGTTTTGATTTTTGTACTAGAAATGTATGCAAATTAGCACATATTTCATTAAATAATGCCTCATTTGCATATTTAAACCTAACATTTTAAAAAACTTGTAATACAAAAAAAGTCTGCCATTATTAATCAATCAACTGGGTAAGGAAGGTGATAACTATTATTATTATTATTTTTTTTTTTACCTTTTTCACCTGAAGTGAGCCTTAAAGAGTTTATTTATTCAGATCAGATCATCATCTGAAATCTGAATAAATAAGCTTTCCACTGATGTTTGGTTTGTTAGGATAGAGCAATATTTGGCCAAAATACAACTATTTGAAAATCTGGAATCTGAGGGGGCAAAAAAAACAACAAATTGAGAAAATTGTCTTTAAAGTTGGCCAAATTAAATCCGTAGCAATGCATATTACTAATCAAAAATTAGGTTTTGATATATTTACAGTAGAAATGTAACTAATGTAACTAAATATCTTCATAGAACATGATATTTAGTTAATATCCTAATCATTTTTGGCATAAAATCGATCATTTTGACCCATGCAATCATGTATTGTTGGCTATTGCTACAAATGTACCTGTGTGACTTCTGACTGGCTTTGTGGTCAAGGGTCATATATTAAGGTCAAGACAGCTAATTTATGTTTTGATATTTAAAAAAAATACTCTATTTTGTATCTTATTGTTTAACATGGATTAACATCTGCAGACAATTTCATGAGCTGTTAGCTGTCTCAGACAAAAATGTTTAACATGCAGATAAAATTAAGAGGTTTTGATTAAAAATAAATAAATAAATGGACTCAAAATACTGAATGTGAAAAAAAAAATCAACTTCTAAAGATAGCACTTTTAATCAACTTTGTTCACTTTTCTCTCTGCAACACAGCTATAACGCCATAAATCGAGAATGCATTTTAATTTATGTATTTGACATAACTGGATGACACAGTGGCTGTTTTCATATGGTAAGGGAAAAACAACCACTTAAAGGTTAAAACAGACTCGAACGATTAATTCCACGACTAGGAGACAAACAAAAAAAGTGTTGCAGACCCGACATGGAAAGGAGGTCAGCAGCATATGGGACATGCATGACAAAGAGACAACACATGGTCAACCAGAGCAGCTGCGTGAGTGTTATTTTTAAAGCTGTGAGTCTCGTGTCAGTAACCAAATTCTCCTGCTCAAGGCTGTTCACAAGCTGAATCTGAATGGATATAGTCAAAATGAACTTACAAAAAAAAAGAGGTCTAAAGGTTTATTTATATTCAGGATTACCCACTTAAAGGAGTAGTTCACTTTCAGAGCAAAAATGTACTCAGCCCCTTGTCATCCAAGATGTTCATGTCTTTCTTTAGTTGTAAGAAAATAGTTTTTTTTGAGGAATTTCTCTCCATATAATAGACTTCTATGGTGCCCCCGAGTTTGAACTTCCAAAATGCAGCTTTAAAGGGCTCTAAACGATCACAGCCAAGGAAAAAGGGTCTTATCTACAGGGTTTCTGCAGATATGAACAAGTGAAATTTAAGACTTTTTAAGACCTTTTTAATACCACCTTATATGAAATTTAAGACCGAAACCTGTAATGGAAATAGATATTATATTACATGCATATATGTCATATTTAATGTGTTTAATGTAAAAAGTAAACACAATTTCATGGCTTTCATAAATTAAATTTATTACTACGATATACAGTGAACTTTTCATATCAGCAGATACTATTCCACACAAAATATCCCCATAAAAGTACCACTAGAAATATCTGATGTAAAAAAAAATCTGAAGCAATATTTTCATCAGTGCTCTATTAGCTTTTACATATTAAATCTGCATATTTGATTTACCTTTATAAAGGCCTTTTTTTTTTTACTTTTGAAATGTATGCATTACCTTTGAAATTTATTTTATGAATTTATCAATAAATTCTAAATGGCTGTTAGCAGTGAGATTACATAATTTACACTGCAAAATTAAAAGTCAGATTAATGTTTTAAATACATTTATTGATTTATAAATATATAAATTAGAAATGTTGGGTGTGGAGGCATACTTTTAAACACACTAAACTACCAGCAGGTGGCGGTAAGTCACTTCATGAGCGAGTTATTTCAACTGATTCGAGCAAAACGCTGAATCAGAGCCAAACGTTGCTTGGAGAATACTTCTGCTGCGATCCTTGTTTGGAACTATTTTCATTGGTGAAAGAACAAAACAGTGGAAATATTTTGTCTAATATGTAAGTAACTACTTGTATATTGAGCTAAAATTAATGTAACATTTGTAATTGTGAGAATATTCAGCAAAAAGCTCACTTGGTATGTTACTGAACTATATCATGTTATAAATAAACTATACATTTGAAATTTTTACCTCAGTTTGTTTCTTTAGAGTGCTGTTACATTCATTTGTTTTAAAGTATGTCACAAATAGACCAGAAATGCACTATCCATTATCAATTTCTGTTTACGTTGAATGTATTAAAATAGGAATCTTTCTTGCCTTTCGCTGCTTCCCTAGTTGTTTTGGTCACTTCAGTTTTAATAAGGCGGTTTGTTTGGTCGGGCAAGTAAAAAAAAAAAAAAAACATTTTAAAAGTATCTCGAAGGCTGGCGGTCAGCTAGCTCGACCTATATTTATTATTATTATTATTATTGAGAACATTATATACAGAAAAAGGTAGTTTGACCTGTATTCTGCTACTGCGATTCTGTCTGAAGACGCAGTAACTTCCACAGAGGGAGGAAAAAAATCTACAGTTGTTAGCAACTGGCCTTAGCCAAGCCTTATATTCAGTTTTTACAAGCCAAGTATCACTAAACTTGCACTTCCCCAAAGCTAAAAAGTTAAATCCATTTTCCTTCCGCGGTACAATCCAAGAGAGACTCGCGCCAATAACAGAAAGCTGATTGGCTATTGCATGTTGGTCTCATTTGTAGTTTAAATACAGCAAATTATATTTGGAATTGTGAAATAAAGAACTACAACACCACGGAAACAACAAAAAGAGAATTTAAATGAGCTTTAGAGGTAGCGTTACATGGACATTGGAAAAATAAGACCTATGTAAAATTATTTAAGACCTAGAACAGAGAATTTAAGACTTTTTAAGGCCTAAAATTTTGATTTTTAAATTTTAGACTTTTTAAGACTTTTTAAGACCCCGCGGAAACCCTGTATCTAGCAAAACGATCGGTTATTTTCTAAAAAAAAAAAAAAAAAAAAAAAAAAATTACAGTTCATATACTTTTTAACCTCAAATGCTCGTCTTGTCTAGCTCTGTGTGTACTCTGTGTATAGATTAAAAAGTATATAAATTGTAAATGTTTTTAGAAAATAACAGATCGTTTTGCTAGATGAGACCCTTCTTCCTCGGCTGGGATCCTTTAGAGCCCTTTGAAGCTGCATTTTGGAAGTTCAAACTCAGGGTCACCATAGAAGTCCATTATATGGAGAGAAATCCTGAAATGTTTTCCTCAAAAAACTATTTCTTTACAACTGAAGAAAGAAAGACATGAACATCTTGGATGACAAGGGGGTGAGTACATTATCTGTAAATATTTGTTCTGAAAGTGAACTACTCCTTTAACAGGAACATTCATGTTCATTACTTCAATTCTATTACAATGTTATTCCAGTATCTTTCTGAAAAAACAGGTCTGGTCTAGGATCTCAAAGACTGGTCAAGTTCAGCTGGTCAGCAAACTGGCCCCACAGCTGAAACGTTGCCAAAATCCTTGTTAAATCAGCCAACAGACCAACCTAAAAAGGCTGGGAGACTAGTTTAGTCCAGCAAACTAGTTTTAGAATTGTTGTGTTGTTTGCTAAGTATAAAACAGTCCCTGCTTTACACGTTGTTTCTGCCGCAATCGTTTTAAACAGACGTGTTTACATACGTAAATAGACTTTTACTAAATTACACGATACAAAAATATTTCGCTTTAATCGCTAATATGATATATCGAAGCACGTCTGTGTGATATAAATAGCATATAAACAACAAAATTATGTCATAACGAGACAATAGTAATTCAGCGCATGGCCTGTTTTCATTGAAACCAAGCCGCGGTATTGCGCTTTAGCTCTTTATGAAGGCCAAATCTTACCCTCCACAAGACTTTCTCCCCCGAATTTCCCACCACAGGTAGTTAAATGTTAATTTAAGCGTCTTTGCGGACCTATACAGTGACCATATTCCATACATAAGGGTCATTTCTTTCTCTTACCTGTTGTGACGGTCGCCATCTTCCCAGGGAAAAAACCGACGCGTTGCGGAAATCTTGTGACGTAACATCCTCTCCGCCTTCGGAACAAATCGGCTGACCCGAATGTTCCGAATGAACCGAGCAATCACTACTGGCTCCAAAACATGTCTTATTCAACATTGTGTTGCTCCAGTCGGTCAGTTTGTGTGTAATAACCGGCGCCATAACAATTTGCAGATTGTTCTTAAACGGAATTTTCCATGACAGCCTCAGTCACCTTTTATTATGTGGAAAAGAGATGCAATATAAGTGAATGGCGACATTTTGCCCTTTCTTTTTCATCCGTGAAAAAAGTCTCACGGCCTTATGACAACATCAGGCTAAACAAATTAAGATAATATTGTCATTTTGGCCGAAAATACTCTTTAATTTAAGGTCTGGCTAATTGTATCACGCAAACTGCTATTTCTATTTTATCCAGTAGAGGGCGGTAAAATCTCATTAATATCATCTTTTTCCGTGTTTCATCGTGTCTTTTAGATGCCACGGACCTCCAAATATGGATGATCATCTTTGTCCGAATGACCGCCGTAAGTTTACAGACATACAACACAATGCAATGCATAAATCAAAATACAGGTAAAACACCTTCGTATTAACAATGTACATTGAGCTGAGCTGTATTTTTACAGACTTAACAGATTAACGTTTGGAAATAGAACAGATAGAAACTCTTTGTGAATATGTTTATTTTGTAGACATTTCCTTTACAAGAAAAATTGGACGTCATACAAAGATATTAAGATAGGACAGTACACCAAGATTTCACAGTCTATGTAACAATATGAAATGTCCTTCTCCATTCATTAAAGGGCTAGAAATATAGCATAAAGTGAAATGAAATGGAGAAAGGGTGAAAAGAGAAAGGATGTAGAACGGCGATTATATAATTCACAAGGGTTGTTCAGTATGTATTAAATATGCTGTTCAATATGAGAACTTGGAGCAGTCATGGTGAGGAAAGCACTCTGAAATCACGAGTGTCCTAAACCCACAACTCAAATCTCCCAGAAACCTCTGTCATCGGCACTCTTAATCAAGAATATACAAAGACAAACAGTATTGAAAAAGCACCTTATAATTTCTGAAATGTTATGTGATGATTCTTATTACACCTAACTTTCATTTCCCTTCAAAAAAGGCAAAAAACGTACGAGAAACAGGTCAGCCCTCTTTCTTTTCGATTGTTTGAACAAGTGGTTGTAACATTAGACTAATATTTCACTCTTTTTATACTGAAGGCAATCTTCAAATGTGCATTAGAAAGTGAAACCCATCAAATGACACTCAGTAAACCCGAGAGGTACTGACATTTTACATCCTCATAATGCATAACCATCCCATCATTGAGGTCTCAGCTGAGTAAATCATACGTAAGGTAAACTGGAAAGACAAAACAAATTGTCTCAATTCTTCACTGTGACACTGTAGCATAAGGAACGACTTTCATCATACAATTCAGTTGATTTGCTACATGGTTCTCCTAGAGTATCTGATATATTGCATTCCACTGTGTGAATTTGAGAATACCTAGGACGCTCATAGCTTGTGCAGCTCAATCTAAACAAAGAGGTTTGCAAAGTGGAAGACCACAGAGTCACTGATACTGTATCGTTTAACCAACATCCCTTTATGCTATCATATCAGAGTCAGATACAGTAACAAAATGTTTTGGCGTAGGAGTAACAAAAGCACCAACAGCTGAAAAATCAAAACAACATAAAACTGTTGTGACACACAATAAAGTCTTCTGAAGAAATATCAATGTAATGGAGCATGAGGCTGTGCTTTCTGATGTCATAGAACGTCCCGCTTTGTGAAATCACAGCTCTGGCTTCATTACGTCACCATAATTCAGTTTTCAATGCCAAATGAGAACGTAATTTCATCAAACGGCTCTGTTGGAAAGAGCTCACGCAGCTTAAATTTGATCCTCTGGGTCTAAATTGAACCAACAAGACAATGGTGCACCTGTGTATATAAATGTAGCATGAAAAGGCATTTCGATTTAAACATCTGTACAAATATTATCATTTCCACCCCATAAAATACTCCACACGATGAAGCCAAAAGACCTCATCTGATTGTAAAATACTTCCCGTCTGTGTATGACGTCGATATGAATGAATTAATAAGGGCTGGTTGACTTGAAAGTTGTCCATCAAGCCCTGAATATCACACATGCAAAAGCCAAAGGGCAGACAGCACACACTGGACATGGTAAATCAATGCACTGAGAAACACGGCTGAATATCAGATGCTCATTTGGAATACATTGAGACACTCAATTCATATCTTCTTGTTTTTTTTTTCTTTAGCGTATTTATTGATGTATTTATGCATTTATAGATATTTTGCGTCCAGTGTGTTTTGTCCACAGGGGTTGATGAACAAGGGCTGTGGAACCAACCTCGTTGACAAATCAAGCATAGCACAAATCTGCGATACATACAGTATATATCACTATATGCACCACAGTTTCAATACAGTCATCATACATGTTACACATTTCAAATGAAAGGCAGTGACAATGCTTTTCATATTAAGGGAAAGGCGGGCTGTTATTGTTTATTATAATATACTTTTTGTTCTTTTAGAAAAATATCTATGTTTAAATCAAAACCAAGTGCATCAAGCTCTCCCTTCTGTCTTCATTGACAAAAATAACATTTTCTGAACATTCATACATTACATTACAATCATTGTATATATATACACACGGAATATGTATATATATATGCATACATTATATATATTTTTATATATATATATATATATATATATATAGTTCTAGACATAAAAAAGGTTCATAGTGCACAACATGCCTTTTTAGTTGCCAACATGAGATAACTATGAAATCATAATAATAATAACCATAATAACAATATTCGTGATAACTGCAGTAAGACGACAGTAACAGATAGAAGGAGCAGCTAACAGCCCCACAAAATTCTTCCATTTGGCAGCAACGGCACAATCAAGAGCAAAAGAGAAGAAGCATCATGAAAAATCAGTAACTCAAAACATCAAAAACATTCACAGGAAAGTAAACGGTTCATATTCAAAAGCACATCCCGTCCTTTAGGTTGGCCACCGTTTTGTGTTCCTTCCGTCCGCAGCCGGCATTTGTGCTTTTTTCCATTTGAACAAGATCATCATCAACAACAACAACAACCCCCTTAAAGAAAGAAATCAACTGGACATGTAGTACTCTGTGGCTTCCATTCACAATCAAAGCCTAGAGCTGTGCTAAACCACATCCACAACTCAAGGACTATGTCAAGGACTTTAAGAAGCACAGAGGCCACTCATCCAAAACCAAGAGGTTGTCCTTTTTTTTTCTTTTTTTTCTTTTTTGGTTGCTCATTATAATGCTCTTCAAACACAGAGTGTTGAGCCACTCTTGTATGTTATCATCAGATAAGCCACTTTTGAGATCAGAGTTAATACTATCATTGAAACACAGAATGAAACAAACAAACAGACTTGCTCGAGAAAGGGGAAAGCTCTGAGAGGACCAGCGGGCCATCTCATACCTCCACATTCCAAGGGCTCTCCAAAAACTCCTCCGCTGGCCTTGCCAAAGTCTAGCCAGCGTGTCTCCGCTCATCCAAAATCAAATCCTCAGTGCTGAGGAGAAACAAAGAGTCCCGTTCCTTTAGCCAGTGCGGTGGCATCTGAGATGGCATTTGATCTGCACACTGCGGCTGGTTCGTTTAGATTTTTTTGAAATGTCTGAGGTTCCACTGTGGGCCGGTCCTTGCGAAGGGAATTTGTGGTGTTGGGGTGTGGGCTGGCTCTCACTCAAGGTTCCATGGGCTTTCAGGGTCCAACGGGCTCTCAGGGGCCGAAGACTTCCGAGAGAACCAGAGGTACATAGAGACAGGAGAGAGGAGAAACAGATGTGGAGATGGACAACGGAGGGAGAAACAAAAGAGAGAGATAGGTACTGTAGCTAGAGAGTGTGTGTGGTCATGTCCTTTTGTCACAGGAAGAGGTGTGCATGAACTGGATGGAGAAAGAAAGGGTAGAGCAAGGTAGCCCGGAACGCAAACCAAACAAAACCCACAAAGCAGTTCTGTGCCCCCTTTTTGGCTTAGACAAATACACAGCAGGCACCTGGCGTGGATGTGGATAGAGAGAGAAGGAAGGAGATGGTACACCAATGTAAGCCAGAGCGAGAAAAGATAAAAGCAAGGGGGAGTGCGCTGATGTGCTTTTATTGTCGTGTCAAACGGATTCGAATATGTCTATGACAATTTAAGTGAGTGTGCGAGTGTGTGAGCGTGTGTGTATGGGCTAATGACTCATCTTGATATTAAGCCTGAATTCATTGTGAATTAATATACACTTACATCATTTGATGAAGTCACTCAGACGCTAACGCATCTGGGCCTCGAAAGGTTTCCAATCGAAAGGCTTTAATGGAATAGATCATGTTCGAATGTGCATGTGTGCATGTGTTGCTGTCGACAGGCAAGCAGAGGCAGAGAGACGCAGAGCTCTCAAAGTGCAAGAAGCGAGGGTGAGTTCAGGGAATCAGAGGACTGATCGCTGCTGCTGGTTCGCTGGTTAGCGCTGGCCCCGCAGGCTCCCTCTGGGTAGGTGAACACAAATGAAGATGTGTATGAGGGGATGTAGCTGCCGGCGTCAGGGTTACCGCCACCGTCGGCAACAAGGCACGGGCCGTCCGGCGCCGGCTGGCCCTGCCCATAGAAAGAACTAGAAAAGGCTACCTCCTGCATCATCCCTTGCTGTTGCTGCTGTTGCTGCTGTTGTGCTGGGGCCGGCTGTGTCTGCGTGGGCTGTGAAACCGGGACGTGGTGGTGGTGGTGGGACGAGTAGGCGGGCGGCAGGTAGAAAGTGTCCTCCTTCACAGTCAAACCCACCACGGAGACCGAAGGCGCCTGCGGGGACGTCTGCGGCAGTGGCAGTGGCAGTGCCAGCGGTGCAGGGGGCTGGTCCTGATAGGGAATTTTGCAGCCGGGTTGGTGAGCGACCAGGACAAACTCCAGGCGCTCCTTCTCCTTCTGCAGCTCGGATATCTCGGCCTCTAGCTCGGCCTTTTCCTCCTCCAAAATGTCAGTCTCCTTGGGTTGGAGAGACAAGAGGAGGACACAAGGGGACAGAGATTATATGATCACTTGAAATGAGGACAAAAACAACGGAAACACATGTTGCTATAGTTTCAGAGAGCAACAACCAAATAAACCTGCGAACTCAGTTCCCACAATATAATTACGGTGGGTTTATACGGTCTTTGTTCTAATTACAATGCAGCATAATGCATATGTGTGTGCTGGAATCATTTACAAACTAAATGATTGTTATGAGCAGATTGGCATGTTACGAATCCACTAATTATGATGCCTTTGCATTCATCTATTATCATGGATAACATATTGTAATTATGTGTGAGTACAGCATCGCTCACCGACTGTAACCTGTCTGTGAGCTCACGTCGTCGGTTCCTACACTTAGCGGCGGCCAGTTTATTTCTCTCCCGTCTAACGCGTCGCTTCTCCTCCTCCTCGGGGGTCAGCTGGGAACAGTGCAAATTTAGTATCTTATTAAACCTTGTGTCTTTTGAATCAAAATGTCAAGTGACTAACTACACTGTCATGGTACTCACTCACCGTTTCATCCCGTGCACGGCGGCGGCTCCGAGACTGTCTCACTGGGCCAGGAGTATCAGAGCTTGGCGGAGTGAAGCCTCCACCCGATGAAAAGCTTGGGCCTGGCAGGTCATAAGGATCCAAAGCAACAGGCTGCGTCATGGTGCTGGAGCCCGTGCCGCTTTGCCCGGGTGCCACGGAGGAGATGAGAGTGGGCTGCACCAACCACTGCAGATCCTGGCTGGTGGTGATGGCCGTCACTGTGGGCACAAATGAGCTGGGCATGTCCACCCCTGCCCCGGTGCCAGTTGACCCTCCACCCACCCCTACCCCGCCAGTGGCAGATACACACTCCTGGAAACCAAACACATAAACAGTATATTACTATGAGCCACACCAGCTTGCTGCAAACAAGGTTATTATTGTTAACGAAAACCATAAAAAGTGTTACTTGAAGCAAAATTAATCTTGAGTGAGAAAAAAAAGTCAAGGCAACATTACTTATTTTCATTTATTTTAAAGGGATAGTTCACCCCGAAATGATAATTCTGTCATCATTTTCTTATCCTAAAGTAGTTCCAAACCTGCAGGGGCGCCAGAAGGGGGAGGTTAGGATGATTCCATACCCCCGACGATGGAGAGCCCCGCGAGGGGGGAACGCGATTTTAACCGAGGGGAAAGGGGAATGCAGAATGTGATTTCTACCGACAGAGACTGAGTGAATATGTTGTTCAGGGGGCCATAGCGGCGCCCCTGCAAACCTGTACGAGTTTCATTTTTCTGCTGATTGTGAAAGAAGATATTTTGAAGAATGATCAGTTGACGGTAGCCATTGACTTTCACAGTATTTTGTTTCCAATCTATGAAAGTCAACAGGGACCATGGCCAGAAACTGTTTGGTTTGGACATTCTTCAAAATATATTCTTTTATATTCAATGGAAGAAGGAAATTCAATCAGTTTGGAATGATGTGAGGGAGTGTAAATAATAACAAAATTTTCATTTTTTGGTGAACTATCCCTTTAAAAACTAATATAAATCTAAAACTAATAAAAAAACAAACAAAAAAACATTAAAACTATACAGACATATAAAACCCCTAAAAACTAATTAACAAAAACGAATATTTAAATATAAAATATAAATCAAAGCATTAAGAAAGACTATAATAGTATATCAATGATAGTCAAATACCACTTGCTGTAAAGCTGTATTTTCCTCCATGTAAAGACAACAGACTAAAGATAATGAAAACAGAAAAAACGAGTAAGGATAATGAAAACCAACAAAAACATAAATTACATGGGGACTTCAGTACATGTACACAGCTATTAAAACATATTTAGGGCCAAAATCTATATTGGTACGGTTTCTTTTTTTAGAAAAAGACGGCGCAGTGATGCCGGTCTGAGTTCCATGTTTCATTAATATTCATATAACAGCGTGTTAGCCAAGGGCGCACGCAGTACGCCGTAGCCAATAACCGGCCTCGAATCACCCCTCCAGTCCCTGTTCCTCCGCCCCCGTCACACCCCCGGTGTTCCCCTTAGCAACGCAACGTAACACTCCAAAATAGAACGCATTGACGTCACGCCGAAGTCTGAGAAGCGAGAGCAGCAGCGCCGAGCGCAGGGCGGAGCTTCGTGTGCGAACGACGGAGAGTTCCACAATTTTGTCATCTGTTTCGCGGCGTGCTGTAAACCCACCACGTTGCTACCGGCCTGATTCGGCGCGCATGCTGACTTGTCATCATTCTATTTAATTATATTCCATCTTTACACGTCTAAACGAATGCAAATGCATTCCGTTAGCAACGTCAGTCCGCTTCTCTAAGCGAAGCAAGCAAGTCTCGCAGCTGTTTAGCAAAACCGTTTTTTGTGCGGAAAAACGCAATGTTTAAATGTGAATAAATACTGTGACTTACTTGCGGTGCGCTGGTGGTGGGCGGACTCCCGAAGGATTCCACGGACGACAGGTACTGAGATTCAAGAGAAGGAGATGAGCTTCCACGGGAGCCGGTGTCGGGGTCTCCGGGGAACCCCTGAAACATCTCCCCGGTGGAGCCGAAAGAAGCCGAAACACCTACTGTGCCCGGCGAGAACGGGATATCACCTGTCACACAACAGAAGTCACACTGAAGCGCATTTTCGTGAAGACATAAACCACTTGCGTTTGTAAACCGCAAGGCATTGTATAAAAAAGAAAAGGAAAGTGGATGCATTATAATTGATACATGTGTATAATATTAAAGTCACCTACCGTAGCAAGTTTTACTTGGAGTCTTCGTCAAGATGCCCTTAGTCTCTTTCCAAAACAGTTGCATTAAGACATCAATCCAGTTCCCTGCTGGAGGAAACTTCTAAATTCCAATAACTTCCCAGGCCGTGGTACAATCCGTGAAATGCGTGAAATGTGCATTCATAAATCCATAAAATAATCCGCAATGTGTTTATTACAAACGAGAGTAGACGGTTGTTCGGTGTTTCAGCAGCAGCGCTTTCCTCTTGTGAATGAAGCCTGAGAACGCATTGTAAAGTAGGGAGTCCTGGCTCCTCCTCTTACTGGTGTTCCGCTGACGTAGGTGCCCATATATGGTCCAAAAGCACTGTTTTTGTTTTCGGTATCTAAGCAATATGACGTGTAAGGGATTCCCTCACCCACAGAAAGAGACAGCTCGATCGCGGTCAAGAATAGGTACATTTACTATTACTTCCACAAGATATTTTTAATTGTTACGGACAATATTTAGAAACGGCACATTTTGCAAATATGTTTGCGTCAAAAATGCTTTGCATAACAGCATTAGCTGTTAGCTTTATGTAATGTTTATCCCACTGTCAGGTTCAAACAAACCATTTGGTCTAAAACGTTCTCTTTTCATTAAAATATGGAAGATAAAAGGTTAAAACAGCAGATTTGAACAGAATAATAATAAACAAATGAAAAATTTTATTCAGATAAAGAAACATGGCACTATTGTGGGGTGTTAAAAATATAGACTGCAGAAAAATCACCATTATAATGTGTCACAATGCAATTTCTAAACGATTTCAGTCGTTTTAGTTGTATGTTTCATTAGTTAAATTAGAAGTACTCGCTAATGTGCAATGTTTCAACTTTGGCACAACGTTTAGGCTACTTAAAAACTTAAAACTTTTATTTTTTTTATTTTAGTAGGTTGACACTGTTTATAGTGTAGAAATATAGTAGCCTATATAGATACAAATTACAGAGTAAGAGAAAACACACGAGCAGTCGTAAAGCTAATTAAAGAAGAATATTTTGCTGAGGTAGCGGTTAAGCAAGCAGGGAAGCCCGCTTTCAGCTGTTTTGACTGTAAACTTTCTCACCGACACGCCCCACGGAATCCCCGATACACTGGAGCTTAGTCGTTAAGAGTCTTGAGAACCGGTCGGAGAAGAGATTAACATTGCCCGTTGTCTATTAAGTTTGGGGTAAGTTTGGGAACTATGCATTTCATTCTTTGTTATCATTTATCTATCAGCTTGTATATAAATGCTATATTTAAAGAAAATGTATTTATTAAAAAGTATGAATACTAAACCAAATGCATAAAATGATTGAAATACAATATACAGCGATCAACGGGATGTGTCAGTTTCGCGCTCGCTTTATTGTTCAGCAAAACAAAGCGCTTATTATTATGAATGATACCCTCGCCATTTACAAGAAGCCGTGTACGAGTTCCAAGTCGGGCAGTGGGCTGTAGTGACGGAAGTCATAGTGAGTGTCACATACTGTCACATTTCAATTCATGTAGGAACAAAGGTGATTCACTGCTCTGTGTGCAAGGAAATGAGTGTGGCTGTTTGTTATTAAGGTACAACTCAGATAAATTTGGCACGTGAAATATGGCGAGATAAAACGCCGGTGTTGGTACACCTCGACGGCGGGGAAGGGTGGGGGTAACAACAATTAGTCAGCAGCACTTGAACGTCACCGGCGGAGAACGCCGTGTCCAGTGGCAGACATTATAACGACTGAACAGGAATGACTAATGCGGAGTACTTCGATGTGCGGCAAACATTTTACCAATACACGCCAGAACATTAAAAAACGGCGGCTACGTCAGAGAAATTATATGTGGGATGCTTAAAGATAAGCTAGATAGGGTTAAGTATCTATAGTTAGCTTTGAAACTGTGTGGCAGGTGCATTTCATATGTTAATTAATTAAAAACTGAGGCTGAGCTGAAAAGTCATTATTTACTCACCCTCGTGTTGTACTAAACATATATCACTTATATTTCTTCCACAGAGCTCAAAAAGTGATGCTAGACAGAATGACAGTCGGAGTCACCATTCACTTTCATTGAATGGTGACTAAGGCTGCCAGTCACTAACTCTCTGTCTTTCTGTTAAACAATAGAAAGAAATGCGTGCATGTTTGGAACAACATTTATCTGAGTAAATGTTGACTTTTTAATTGCGGGTGAACTGTCTTTTTAATTTCCGTTGATCTAAACCATAACATTTCCATTCTAGTCAAGAAATGTACAGACAATATGATAATAAACAAACTACTTTTAACCGTCTCACATTTTGTGGCTTAATGCAAAATAAACTAAACGGATTCCTAAAGCAAACAATCCCGCGACGTTTACAACCAACCCTGCGTGTGTATACAACGTCTCGTCGCCGTGGAAACGCCGTTCCCGCACGTCTGACGCAAGGACGTCACGACGATTGGTACTTTTTTTGTTTTTGCTGCGTAGCAACCGGTTTCCGTGGCAACCCTTAAAGGGGCGGCACAGTGGTTTAATGTTGCCTGTGAGGTTTCCCAGACGAGGGAAAGTGCGCTTTCATGTGTGCGCGTGCATGTTTACATTATTTTGACGTTTACGAGCTCTTTAGAGGCGAGTATGTTGGGTTTGAATGTTTAGACCACACAAAGACTTACTTTAGTTGACATTTATGTTTGTCCCGTTAGCCGTGTAGCCAGCGTGCTAATCGTCCCGTCTAACTAACATGACTGTGCAACGTTGCAAACGAATAGTAGCCGTCATGTTGGTAAAGAAGTAAATTATAGCTCTAAGTCTGCACTCTATCAAAACCACGTTTGCTTGCTCGATTAAAGAGGCAGACTGCCCAAAATGGAGAAATGTCTATAATCTGTCGGATAGTTAGTCTGTTAGCCAAGACATTCTGCTAGAAAACAAAGTAACGTTTCAGTAAAGTTGTTTCAAAATTGAAAGTTCTACTTTCTTGATCTTTAACCCCAACTAGTTTGACTGTTTCAGTTAAGTAAATTTAGGTTTGCATAAATAGCAAAGGCTATGGCTAGAAAGTTGAAGTACTTTACCATTTGGTAAATTCAGGCGTCTTTTTTGTATAAATCAGGAACCTAAGTTTAAGGGTTATAAAACTATATATATATATATATATACACTGAACTAACTAAATGTACTGATATGAGTTTTTTTTAAAATAATTTAAACATGCTTCCATAGCAGAAAATTTAGGTATAATGTACACTACCGGTCAAAAGTTTTTGGAGAGTAAGGTTTATGTTTTTAAAGTCTCTTCTGCTCACCAAGCCTGCATTTATTTGATCCGAAGTACAGCAAAAACAGTAAATTTGTATATTATCACAGATACATGTGTATATTATTAGATAAATGCTGTGCTTTGGATCTTTCTATTTATCAAATAATCATGAACAACTATACAGTTTTAAATATTGATGATGATAATAATAATAATAATAAATGTTTTTTTTGAACAGCAAATCATATTAGGATGATTTCTGAAGGATCATGTAACACTGAGGACAGGAGTATGATGCTGAAAATGTAGCTTATGATTACAGTAATAAGTTACATTTTAAAATATATTCAAATAAACAATTTGTTATTTTAAATAGTAAGAATATTTCACAAGATTATTGCTTTTGCTGTATTTGGATCAAATAAATGCAGGCTTGGTGAGCAGAAGAGACAAAAAAACATTAAAAATTGCACTGTCCAAAAACTTTTGACTGGTAGTGTCATACAATGCAAAAAACATTGGCTGAATGTGCGAACAGTAATGTATTTGTGATATTTTGGCATATAAAATGCATTATTAATATCTTAATTAGCTGGTATGTGCTACTATATGTGGCAACGATGACATATACATCATAACTCAACAGATAATACAAATTATAAGACATTTTACAGTAAAGTGAAATTTAATGCACTGATATTCACAATCAAGCAGTTTTGATCTGTTTTCAAGGACTTCTATATGTTGTTCGGTTTCTATTTTGTTTAAATGGAGAGTAGATTTGGTTGCTGTTATACAAGTAAATTGCTTCAAAATGATCTACAGGATAATGATTGCATCTAGGTATCTACAACATAAAATAGTGATGTCAGTTTACTGCAATTAATTAGAAAGTGAAAGAAGAAAAATCAATTAATCATGCCCTTTGACCCTGTATGAAAATTCCATACTAATAGAGAATGTCTCTACTATTAGTGCTATTCAAGTTTAGTTATGGTATGGAACAGAACATTCGATTCTTGACAGCTTTTTTTATATATAAAAAAAGTGGTGCTATGGCGCATGAAAAACAGCAAGTTTCAAGTAACATTAGTGTATTAACTGTGCAAATGTGACCCTGGACCAAAAAAAAAAAAAAAACAGTCATAAGGGTACATTTTTTGAAATTGTGATTTATACATAATCTGAAAGCTGAGTAAATAAGCTTTCCATTTTGTTAAGATAGGACGATATTAGGCCGAGATACAACTATTTGAAAATCTGGAATCTGAGAAATTGAGATTTGAGAAAATCGCCTGTAAAGTTGCCAAATTAAATTTTTAGCAATGCACATCTAATACTAAGCAAAAAATTAAGTTCAGACATATTTACGGTAGGAAATTTACTAAATATTCATGGAACATGATCCTAAGATTTTTGGCATAAAAGAAAAATTGATCATTTTGAACCATACAATGTATTTTTGTCTATTGCTACAAATATACCCATGCTACTTAAGACTGGTTTTGTGATCCAGGGTCACAAATGTTATAAAAGTAATGATCATATACTGGTCATTATCATAAATATCAACTATAGAAATTGCCATTTAACTAAATATAATATTTAGAGTAGTCTTTTTGCTGCCCCCTATCACCTTACTGTTTATGTTGTATGCTACAGTAAAAAATACTTGATTAGAACAGTACATGTAGGGGAGTGGTTTTCAATCCTGGTGGGACCTACAGCACTGCGCATTTTGTACTGTATGTCTTCCTTATTTAACACATATGTTTCAGATCATCATCTTGTTGGGAACTGAACTGAGAATATTGTATAAATGAATGCCAGTGCTGTGGGTCACCAGGACTGGGATTTAAAATGGCATGATTTAACAGATGCAGTTTGTGCTGTAAGTGAACTGCAAAACTGAATATTAATAAAAAATATTATTCCATAACAGTCTAGCTGTTCTAAAGACAGAAGCTGTGGTGAGAAACTATGTGCTATGAAGTACAAAAAATGACTCGCAGACTTGCACTGTGAATCGAATGACACTGCAAGTCATTAAAGCTCTAATAGGCTACGATGATACAGAAACGGAAGTGTAGGAAATAAAAAATAACAGCGCTTCCAGGATCATCTTAAGCCTAAGGTTTAGGTTTTCTATTAATGTGTACGTTTCTTTGCTGGAAGAAATACTTTAGCATATAAGTTTTAATTTGTTATTCATTTATTACATATTTTAAGTAGTTTTAAATACTTTCCTCTTTCTCTTTTTGTAAACCAGCTAATAGCCAAAATTGAAAAAATATTGATTTTTCTTTTATGCCAAAAATCATTAGGATATTAAGTAAAGATCATGTTTCATGAAGATATTTTGTACATTTCCCACCATAAATATATCAAAACCTATTTTTTGATTAGTAATATGCATAGCTAAAAACGTCATTGTGACAACTTTAAAGGTGATTTTCCCAATATTTAGATTTTTTTGCACCCTCAGATTCTAGACTTTCAAATAGTTGTATCTCGAACAAATATAATCCTATCCTAACAAACCATACATCAGTGGAAAGCTTATTTATCCATCTTATTCAGATGATGTATAAATCTCATTTTTTTAAAAAAAAGACCCTTATGACTGGTTTTGTGGTCCAGGGTCACATATTAGCTGTTATACACATAAATACAAATATATTCGTTTCAAAAGTTTTGTTAGTTTAGTAGGTTAACCTATGAGACAGCATAGAAGTAGGTCATTTGGCATGCTGATATGCCCAGTAATCATTAACTAGCTTGCAGGGAGAGTTTCCTGAGATGATCATTACATGTTTTGTTGTTTCTTAGGTGACTGCAGTTGCTGCAGTTTGTGTGGTACTGGCAGAACAATGAATAGGAAAATATGTTTATTTGCATTTCAGTTCAAACTGCCCCAACTTCGCTCCCAGGTCTCGGTTGTTCTCATGTGTTCATTTGGCTTTATGCAAAAATAAAGCTCCGTTTCCTGTTTTGGCACTACTTCAGAGCCATATTGTTTGCTTTGCTTTGTTTTGTTTATGATTAACCCTTGACGTTCTGCTCCGTAAAAAAAAAGTTCCATAATGCAGGGGGAGCGCTGTATGTTTTGTTTACCCGACGCTCTCTGTTTTCGTCTCTCTGGTCTTTGTACAGCTTGAACCCCTGCAGCAATCACGAGAGTGTCTTGTTTCCTGGGGAGGCGGGACATGTTTGCCTGGTTCCCTGCCCAAAATATTTGTAACCAGGCAACAGCTAGGCCCATCCCACAATAGCTCTGTGTTGTTGACACCCCTCTTGGCACCCTCTTGCTGTTGCATAACCTCGTTCTCTAACTTCCCAGCACCACAAATCAAAATTAGCAGTCTCGTAAAAACACTGCACGTTCTAAGATAAAACTGTGAGTTTGGCTCGTGTTGCTTCTGTTTTATTGCCCTGAATGAACTTCGTAGAGTTTTAATTTTTACTCTTTGGGCTCGGACTGCCGTGTTTGCACAGACATACGGAATCGCAAAGAGCCGGAACATCTGCAGTTGAACTGAAAGTGACTGTCTGCTGCTGTAACCTCCATTAACATGCGGGTTTGTTTATACAGACTTTTGCTACCCGGCGGACATGTTGTTAAGTTTCCTGGAAAAAAAACAATACTTGCTTTAAAAAGCATTAAATGAGTACAATGCTAATGAATATGTAAATCTGAGTAAATTACCCTCCTGAAAAAACAACAACTTTTTAAACCAGTCCACAGGTTTTATGTGGTCTTCGGTGGTCTGTGAGATGGTTTTTGAGCAGCGGTTCTCAACCTTTCTTGTTTTAACCAATGAGTTTATATGACTTTTCTGGGTCAGGATTTTTAAAAATATTCTTTACTCACAGTTTCTACTCGATATTTTAGAACTTGGGATGACTAGAAAAATATATATTCCTTTAAAAATATATAATAATTAAATTTACTTCATACATAGCCTACTTGATAAAAAGTTTTTCTATATATACACTACCAGTCAAAAGTTTTTGAACAGGAAGATTTGTCATGTTTTTTTCTGCTCACTAAGCCTGCATTTATTCATTCCAAAGCACAGCAAAAACAGTCAAATTTAGAAATATTTTTACAATTTAAAATGACTATTTTCTATTTAAATATATTTTAAAATGTAATTTATACCTGTGATTACAGTTATATTTTCAGCAGTTTTCCTTCAGAAATCTAATATGCTTATTTGCTGTTCAAGAAACATTTATTGTTATTATCAATATTTAAAACAGTTGAGTACATTTTTTTCAGGATTCTGTGATAAATAGAAATATCCAAAAATCAGCATTTTTCTGAAATAAAAAGCTTTTGTAATATTATACACTATACCATTCAAAAGCTTGAAGTCAGTATAATTTTGGGGGGAAAGGAAAATATAGAAATTAATAATTATATGTAGCAAGGATGCTTTAAATTGGTCAAAAGTCAATGTTACAAAAGATTTCTATTTCAGATAAATGCTGTTCTTCTGAACTTTCTATTCGTCAAAGAAACCTGAAAAAAATTCTACTCAACTGTTTTCAACATTTTTTGAGCAGCAAATCTAGCAAAATGGCAAAATATTAGAATGATTTCTGAAGGATCATTTGATTAAAGTAACGATGCTAAAATTGAGCTATGAAACTATGGTAATAAATTAAATTTTAAAATATATTCAAATAAAAAAGGGTCTTTTTAATAGTAAAAATATTTCAAAATTGTACTGTTTTTGCTGTACTTTGGATCAAACAAATGCAGGCTTGGTAAGTAGAAAAGACTTCTTTAAAAAAACATTAAAAAACTTACTGTTCAAAAACTTTTGACTGGTAGTGTATATATTTATACAACAGTTCTTTTTGTCCTCAAATCTGATTAGCTGAGAGGAGTGCAATATCCAAGTGATATCAGAACTCCAACCGTTTCACTGTTTGTATCACTTTGCTTGCAGTAATCCTCTATAATTTTATAAATAATACAGTTTTTGTTTCACGGAATGTACAGTCGTGGCCAAAAGTTTTGAGAATGACACAAATATTAGTTTTCACAAAGTTTGCTGCTCAACTGCTTTTAGAGACTGCTTTTTTGTTTCAGTTGTTTCTGTGATGTACTGAAATATAATTACAAGCACTTCATACGTTTCAAAGGCTTTTATCGACAATTACAAGACATTTATGCAAAGAGTCAGTATTTGCAGTGCTGGCCCTTCTTTTTCAGGACCTCTGCACTTCGACTGGGCATGCTCTCAATCAACTTCTGGGCCAAATCCTGACTGATAGCAACCCATTCTTTCATAATCACTTCTTGGAGTTTGTCAGAATTACTGGGTTTTTGTTTGTCCACCCGCCTCTTGAGGATTGACCACAAATTCTCAATGGGATTAATGCTGCCTTCATGTGATATGGGAAAGATGATGCTTTCCACTTGTGAAGTGGAAATTACCAGTGTGTCGTGTTCAGGTGCTTTTGTTGTCGTAGTGAAGAGAAACATGGCGGACTCGCAATTTGTCCTCACATGCTACTTTGGTAAAACAGACCAAATAAAATAACATTAGAAAATTGCCTCCTTCAGAACACTGTACCGCACAGCACCCTACTGGAGGCGAGCCACGACAAGCTAGCATTTTCTCTTAACGGTATTTTTAAAGACAACACTACGTTTAAATAGCGACGTTATTAAAATCCTTTATGCCCCAGCATTATGGGGGCTACAAACTAATCAACTAAACAGCAGAGAACTTTTAACATCATACAATGCTTATCATTCAATATAGTTTCGTTGCTGTCCGCCATGTTGAAAGGTGAAAGTTTATCCCATCTCGGCAACTCGTGTATCATAAATTTCGAGCTTTCCAGTGGAAATTACAACGTGAGTGGGTGTTCATGTGCAATTTAGATGTCGGATTTTGGTATTTACCATAATTACGATAGCACATGAAGGCAGCATAAGATCTGGGGAGTTTCCAGGCCATGGACCCAAAATTTCAACGTTTTGGTTCCCGAGCCACTTAGTTATCACTTTTGCCTTATGGCATGGTGCTCCATCATGCTGGAAAATGCATTGTTCTTCACCAAACTGTTGTTGGATTGTTGGAAGAAGTTGCTGTTGGAGGGTGTTTTGGTACCATTCTTTATTCATGGCTGTGTTTTTGGGCAAAATTGTGAGTGAGCCCACTCCCTTGGATGAGAAGCAACCCCACACATGAATGGTCTCAGGATGCTTTACTGTTGGCATGACACAGGACTGATGGTAGCGCTCACCTTTTCTTCTCTGGACAAGCCTTTTTCCAGATGCCCCAAACAATCGGAAAGAGGCTTCATCGGAAAATATGACTTTGCCCCAGTCCTCAGCAGTCCATTCGCCATACTTTTTGCAGAAGATCAATCTGTCCCTGATGTTTTTTTTGGAGAGAAGTGGCTTCTTTGCTGCCCTTCTTGACACCAGGCCATCTTCCAAAAGTCTTGGCCTCACTGTGCGTGCAGATGCGCTCACACCTGCCTGCTGCCATTCCTGAGCAAGCTCTGCACTGGTGGCACTCCGATCCCGCAGCTGAATCCTCTTTAGGAGACGATCCTGGCGCTTGCTGGACTTTCTTGGACGCCCTGAAGCCTTCTTAACAAGAATTGAACCTCTTTCCTTGAAGTTCTTGATGATCCTATAAATTGTTGATTTAGGTGCAATCTTAGTAGCCACAATATCCTTGCCTGTGAAGCCATTTTTATGCAACGCAATGATGGCTGCACGCGTTTCTTTGCAGGTCACCATGGTTAACAATGGAAGAACAGTGATTTCAAGCATCACCCTCCTTTTAACATGTCAAGTCTGCCATTCTAACCCAATCAGCCTGACATAATGATCTCCAGCCTTGTGCTCGTCAACATTCTCACCTGAGTTAACAAGACGATTACTAAAATGATCTCAGCAGGTCCTTTAATGGACAGCAATGAAATGCAGTGGAAAGATTTTCTCGGGATTAAGTTAATTTTCATGGCAAAGAAGGACTATGCAATTCATCTGATCACTCTTCATAACATTCTGGAGGATATGCAAATTGCTATTATAAAAACTTAAGCAGCAACTTTTCCAATTTCCAATATTTATGTAATTCTCAAAACTTTTGGCCACGACTGTACATTTAAGAGTTTCTTAGGCAAGAATGTAGTTGTTTAGACGTTTTGACGTTTTCAGCAGCCGATCAGTGCTCATGAACCTGCCGAGAGCAGCCTTACCTCGACCAGATCGTCTGGAATTTGTCTCTATAGTGGTTAAACTTAAGCCATAATTTGTTTTGGGTAAATCCAACAAGCAATCTTTGGTCTCATTAATCTATTACTTGTTCCAGAGCAAATAGTTTTGGCTAAGTTTTATGTAACTTATTACAAGTTATATTTTATGTAACTCGTATGGGTTCGACATGGCCGTGATTACCTACATTACAGTTTGATTCTTTTGGATATCTGTAATTTCTCTTAGCTTTGTTCATCAAGAAACAAGACTTCTACACTCTTTTTCTTCTGTCTCATAAATGGGGAAACTCTCAGTCGTGTCTGGAAACATCTGGAGGGGCAGACAGCATGAGGTCATTGCTCTACCTCCCCTTGCGCTCTCATCGGCCGGGGTTCGCCACGCGAGTATGTCTGTCTGCCCTGAAAGAATGTGAGAGAGAAGCTGTGGAATTCACATTTTTCTCGAAACAGAGCCTTGCGATTGGCTGGTCTGCTTCTGCGTTCTTTTTTCTGATAACTTGTTTAGAGAAACTGGAATTCAACTTGCGGCTTTACCGTAAGTCTGTTTTGTAAAACGGAGGAACTCGAGATCTAATATTTGAAATACTGTTCTTAGTTTTATATATTCATTCAATGAAGAACAACGGTTGTTTAGATTGCTAAGAAGAAATAGCTCTTTAGTTATTATGTAATGTATGGTTCCTCATAAACATCCCAAAGGTAGCAGCGTGGTCTGGGTGATCCTGACCTAAATAGTCAAGTATTTTTGATGACTACATTGCCCAATATTAGACCGCAGACTGGTGACGGGCAGTTATGTGACCAGCTACACTTCTCCATTACATTCACAACTTCCTGTCAGGATAACCGTCTCTGAGCAGTCGAGGAAACTGTGAGGGAAAAGGAAACTGCGTGCCTTCTTTGATAACCGGCAACACGCTGGAAAATTTTTAAACTCGTTTTCCGCATTCTGATCAAAATCAGACCGCAGGAATGTGTTTTAGGAAATAAACACCAAACAGGACTGAGTTTTCAAAGTCAAATCTGCTGAGAACGTCACGCCATAGTTTAAATTCACCGTCTGCAATTGTCTGTCCTAATCCAGCTATCACTGGCACTCTATTGTGTGGAAGAACATGAATTGCCATTTTGTTCCATGCAAGACTGTGCAATCCGGCGGGCTAAAGCATTACTGAAATGCAATCAGTGGGTTTAGTATTCAGCAGCGTAGTGTGACTCAGACGGCGTAAACCTCAAGCGCGTCAAACGTAGCCTACTTTCAGCAGGCCACATGCCAGACAGAGAGGCACAGCGCTGGATCAGAGAGAGAGAGAGAGAAAGCGATTGCACTCTTTCTCTACCTCCTCTCTGCATATCCATCAGTCTCCAGCAATTCTTTCTCTCAACCCCCACATTCTCTCTCCTGCTCTTCGCATCCATCTCCCCTACTCCTCCAATGCTTATGCAACAGTTGCCCTATTTTTATGGGGGAGGTTGTGAGGGAAGAGAGATTGAAAGAGCAGGTGGGAGGCAATGATGGAGACAGGAGGAAGGGGGGTCCGGGAGTGCTGTCTGTGCACACTGCACACGTCAGGTGGAAGACAAACTGTCCCTTTCTGACTCCCCCTACCCCCCATGTGCCACTCTTCTTCTCCGTCATCACCTCCACCCCCCCGCCGCTCACCCACGGTCGAGTCTAGATGAACCTTGTTTTATGAAAAAAACACTCGCGAGATTGGCGTTTATTGCTATTGAGGTAAGGGTGTGAGGTGGCTTTGGGACTCCAAATAAAATACAAAAAGTGTTTCTTATAACTCGTGTTATATTGGATGTCATTTAGGACTTGCTTTAACATAACTGAAAGGGAATGATATTAGTTTATAGTTACTAAACACAGCACTGTGAGAGAAAAACAGACTTTAAGGAATGGAGCACACAAAATGAAATTCTGTCATCATTTATTTACCTTCAAGTTGTTCCAGACCTGTATTGTACAGAATGTACAGTTGATGGTAGCCACTGACTTTATAGTAGAGAGGAGGAAAAAAGGAAGTCAATGACCAACATTCTTCAAAATATCTTTTGTGTTCATCAGATGAAAGCAACTTATACAGGTCTGGAACAACTTGAGGGTAAGGATATGACGACAAAATGTTCATGTTTCAATTTCAGAACAAAAATTAACAGATAATTTACTCAACCCCCTTGTCATCCAAGATGTTTATGTCTTTCTTTGTTAAATCGTAAAGAAATGATATTTTTTGAGTAAAACATTTCAGGATTTCTCTCCATACAGTGGACTTCTATGGTGCCCCTGAGTATGAACTTCCAAAAAGCAGTTTAAATGCAGCTTCAAGGGGCTCTAAATGAGGAAGAAGGGTCTTATCTAGCAAAACGATTGGTTATTTTCTAAAAACATTTACAACTTATATACTTTTTAAACTCAAATGCTCGTCTTGCCGAGCTAGACAAGATGAGCATATGAGGTTAAAAAAAGTATAGAAATTGTCCATTTTCTTTTTACGGAAATAACTGATCGTTTCGCTAGATAAGACCCTTCTTTCCTCGGCTGGGATCATTTAGAGCCCTTTAAAGCTGCATTTTGGAAGTTCAAACTCGGGGGCACCATAGAAGTCCATTATATATAGAGAAATCCTGAAATGTTTTACTCAAAACACATAATTTCCTTATGACTGAAGAAAGTAAGACATGAATATCTTGGATGACAAGGGGGTGAGTACATTATCTCAAATTTTTTGTTCTGAAAGTGAACTACTCCTACGGGTCGTCCACACCAGGGATGATAACTATAATGATAAATGTATAGTTTTAAAAATCATTTTAAATTTAAAAAGAATAGCAGTCAGAGTCCAAACCACAACTATGATGATAGCCAGTGTTGAGGAAAGTTACCTTTAAAAGCAATGCATTACAATATTGCATTACTCCCTAAAAAAACTAATTACGTAACTTACTTTTTATGGAAAGTAATGCGTTACATTACCTTTGCGTTACTTTTTAAATCTGGACAGGGCTTGCTTGTGTTTTTATTATAGAAAGTTTGATTTTTAGCAAATATGAAAGCCCTTTTACACCAAAAAGTAAAATGAATAAGCCTAAGGCTGAAGGGAAAGTAAATTCACATCTACAGTAGAACTGTAGGAAAAGAGAGCTCAACACTCCTTGAAATGAAGCACAAATGTTAATCTAAAGTAAGTTTTGCTTATTAGTATGGTTGAATTGGATCAACAAAGGTCAGCAGCAAGGACATTGGTTATTAAAATGGGATTAACTGCATAAAAGTAACTCAGATATTTTCTTGTAAATTAAAAAGTAAAATTGCAAGAAAAAAATTATATTAATGTGTTTATATTAATTGTGATTTAAGTCATTTCTCGCAACTGCAAGAAATTCTGAGAAAAAAAGACAGAATTGCGAGTTTATGTCTCACAGTTCTTAGAAAAAAAGTCAGAAATGCAATATAAACTCCCAATTGCGAGAAAAAAAGTCAGAATTGTGAGTTTATATTGTGAGTTAAGTCAGAATTGTGAGAACATTCCAGTCTTAAAATTGGACTTTATATCTCACAATTGTGAGGAAAAACAAGATACAAACTCGCGTTTGCAAGAAAAAAGTCAGAATTGCGAGTTTATATTAATTGTGAGTTAAGTCAGAATTGTGACAAAAAATATCACAATTCTGAGAACATATCAGTCTTTTTCCCTTTCAAAATTGGACTTCATAACTCGCAATTCTGAGTAAAAAAAAAACATAATTGCAAGAAAAAGTCATAATTGCGAGATATAAACTTTTTTTTATCTTGCAATTCTGACTTTATTTCTCTCAATTGCAAGTTTATATCACAGAATTCTGAGGGGAAAAAAAGTTGTGAGTTAAAAAAATTGCAGTTCTGAGAACATGTTTTTTTCCCCCTCAAAATTGGACTTCATACCTCACAATTGTGAGGAAAAATGTCATAATTGCAAGATATAAACTTGAAATTGTGAGGAAAAACGTCAAAATTGCGAGATACAAACTCGCGTTTGCAAGAAAAAAGTCAGAATTGTGTTTATATTAATTATGAGTTAAGTCAGAAATGTGACATTTGTGACAACACAATTCTGAGAACACATCAGTAAATCAGTAAAAAAAAAAAATAAAATCTGAATTGCAAGAAAAGTCAGAATTGTGAGATAAAAAAGTCTGAATTTCCAGTTTTTATCTTGCGATTCTGATTTTATTTCTCGCAATTACAAGTTCATATCACAGAATTCTGAGAATTGCCAGAATTGTGAGTAAAAAAAAAAAAGTAATTCTGAGAACATATTAGTCTTTTTTCCCACTCAATATTGGACTTTATATCCACTTTTGAAAAAAAAAAAGTCAAAATTGCGAGATATAAACTTACAATTGTGAGAAAAAAAGTCAGAATTGCTAGATACAAACTCGTACAAAAGTGTTTTTTTAACGAGTTTATATCACACAATTCTGAGAAAAAAAGCCAATACAAACTCGCGTTTGCAAGAAAAAAAAACAGAATTGTGAGTTTATATTAATTGTGACTTAAGTCAGAATTGAGACATAAAAATATCACAATTCTGAGAACATATCAGTCTTTTTCCCCTTTAAAGTGGACTTTATAACTCACAATTCTGAGTAAAAAAAAATCTGAATTGCAAGAAAAGTCATAATTGCGAGATATAAACTCAGAATTGCGAGAAAAAAAAGTCATAATTGTGAGATAAAAACTTGCTCATTCTGACTTTATTTCTCACAATTGGAAGTTTATATCAGAATTCTGAGAAAAAAAGCCAGAATTGCGAGTTTTTATCTAAAAGTTCTTAAAAAAAAAGTCAGAAATGCAATATAACTCACAGTTGTGGGGAAAAAAAGTCAACATTGTGAGATAAAAAAATTGTAATTCTGAGAACATATCAGTCTTTTTTCCCACTCAATATTGGACTTTATATCTAATTTTGAAAAAAAGTCAAAATTGTGAGATATATCGCAATGACACATAACAATGCTCAGAAAATCAAAACGGCTTGATAATTTAGACTGTTTAGGTCTTTTGGGGATTAAAAAAAAAGGAGGGAATGGATTTTTAACATTGTAGGGTGGTTGTGTTCACACACTGCTGAGACACATTTATACCCAAACACCATGTAAAAGTCCATTTCCTTTAAATAAAACATGTGAGCTTGTTTGTCTATCAAATCTGAGAAACATTCTTAGCAAGACATAGTATAATAACAAACATCACCCACAGGTAAAACACATCCTCATTTGTTAATGTATTACTTCATTACTGCAGATTTGAGTTTGTTTTTGCATTTCCGTTGTGTTTCGATGCAAAAATCCATGCTTGTTATTTGAGAACTGCACTTCATTTTGGTTTCTGTGCATGTAGAAGAAAACAGCACCGTGTTGTATTGAAAAAGAGAGGAACATAAGCGAGTAAACAGCACCAGAAATTTCACGTATTCACAATAGAGAATAGTTTTATAAGTTTATAAACTAATAGCAAAATCAAATTCCTGCTAGTCAAACCTAATAAAAGGGCCAATTCTATGATCTGAGGCTAACAGGGCCTTGTCCATAAATTCAAAGGAAACCGAAGTCCATGTGTTCATGATTTTACTGAAATGAAAAACAGACAATAAGCTATGCACCCTAGTCAGGGTAAACACCATATGTAATTTGACAAATGAAAACGGACTGTGGGTTACACAACAGTGCAACATGATAAACAGGACGGAACATTTGTCCTTCATAGCCCTGTCTTCATTTGCATCAGATTGAATAAGGCCTCCACTGCAACAACAGAGTGTAGAAAGCCGAATCTCACTGATTCAGGTGAATTTGCAAAACCAAAAACTCCAATTCCTTAAAAAGTCAGAATTGCGAGCTAAACTTGCAGTTGTGAGTTATAAAGTCCAATTTTAAGGGGAAAAATGATATGTTCTCAGAATTGCGAGTTTGTATTTCACAATTCTGACTTAACTTGGAATTGCATGTAATAAAGTCAGAACTGCGAGATATAAGCTCACAATTCTGGGAAACGTCATCACAATTGCAAGACATAAACTCGCAATTCCTTAAAGTCAGAATTGTGAGAATTGCGCAATTGAAAGTATATATCACGCAATTCTAAAAAAAAATCTGATTTGAGAGGTTATATCTCACAATTCTGACTTATAAACTTGCAATTGCAAGTTTATATCTCACATTTCAGAACTGTGAGATATAACTTGCAAGTGTGAGTTATAAGGTCCAGTTTTGAGGGGAAAAATGATATGTTCTCAGAATTGTGAGATATAAACTGGCAATTCTCAGAAAATATTTTCCCCCTCAAAATTACAATAGCTTGCTATGTAAGGGATAATGTACAGGCAGCCGGTAGTTATCGCAGAAATAAGCCCCGACAGTGTGATCAGGACCCGACGCGAAGCGGAGGGTCTTGTATCACACTGAAGGGGCTTATTTCTGCGATAACTACCGGCTGCCTGTACATTATCCCGCTTATTACACGGCTACTTGCCACATAAGAAAAAAAACTGGACATGAATATGAATTTGAAACCTTTTATTGGCATATTTGTTTTAAATTAACATTTTTATCCATCCGCGAAACGATATAGTACCACGTGACTAACATTCAAACTATGTACGTTAGTAAGACAATTTAAATAGATTAATGTCGAAATTTTCCATTGTTAATTGTGTTTGTCCAGTGTTTGTCACAAGATGGCGCCAAACGGTAATCTTTGTTGGCACGGAGGGATTTTAAACATACAAGTAGTACCGGCTATGCGTTATTACTTTGGAGCGGTGATTATTTGAAAAGAACGAACCTGCAAATATCTCAACTGACCAATCAGAATCAAGCATTCCAAAGAGCCGTGTAATAATGTGAGATATAAACTTGCAATTGTGAATTATGTTCTTAGAATTGTGAGTTTATATCTCACAGTTCTGACTTAACTCGCAGTTGTCAGAAGTCAGAATTGTGAGATATAAACTCGCAATTGTGTTATAAAGTCCAATTTTAAGGGAAAAAAAACAACAGATTTCTCAGATTTGTGAGTCTATTTCTCGCAACTGCAAGTATATATAGCGGAATTCTGACTTCATTCCTCAGAATTGCGAGTTTATATCTGAATCTTTATATCAGAATTGTGAGATTTAAACTTCGCAATTGCGAGAGAAAAAAGATAAAAAGTCGCAATTACCTTTTTTTAAATTCAGTGATGGAAACAGGCTTCCATAAAATGGAGCCAGTGTAGCTCTACTACAAAAATTATACAAAACTTGGGAAAAAAAACAACAACTTTCTTCTGTAACATAAAATAAGAGATTGTAACGTCAAGGGGGTTCAGGTTATTTTTTGCTTCCCAAAGTTCTTCCAAATACATATTGGAAAGACATGAGGGTGAGTAAATAATAACAGCATTTTCATTTCCGCGTGTACTACCTCTTTAAGTGAAATGTTTTGGAACAAAATACTGTATAGCTGTAGTAAACGTCCTGCACTGATTTCAGCACACATGGAGAAAGATCACATAATCCCATATTTTAATTAGCCATTATTGAGCGGTTATAAATTTAGGAGATGACAGCTGAGCAAATCACAATTTGTACTAGGTCTGAGGTGAAATTTGAAGCATTTGTTTAGATAAGGGCAGCACAAACTGCATATTGGCTTTAGTTTCTTTAAGACAGAAGCCTGTCTATTTACTAATGAATAGATCGACATTAAGGCCAGATGATTCATTCCTCAGAGATTTGAAGCTTCGCTGAGCACAAAGAAATGTGAAATATACCATAGTTCGGAACATACGACGACAGCAATGCTATAACATGAACAGCCAGAATTTCTAGATCAAGTTCCACTAGGCGTATTCATATAGCCTAAATAATTGAGCAATTTAGGCAACACCGTACTTTTGTCATTACACTGAACTGAAGACACTTCAGTCTATAATTATACAGCATTAACGCACCTTTACCAGTGCAATTATGAGCAATTACAGTAGTTGTTATTTAATAAATACAGAAGATGTAGGTTAGCAATTAGCCTGTGAGGAGAAACCTATTACTTTGATATCACATAGCCGTTTTACTCTTTTCCTCATATACCCTGGCTTGCATGAAAAAACATGCATGAAAAACTATCAAGTGCAGAACAATTTCTCCCCAGTTTCATTAATGCGTCAGCCCTTAATGAGTTGACGTAAAAGTGAACACATTTAACTAAGTAGTCAGTGTGGGGGCAAACAGTCAAATGCAGTTTGAGTGACGCATTAGTCAGTGTGTGATGCACTCACACCCAAAGAGTTGACATTTTACCCATATTGTTGTTGTTCGTAAGCACTGACTCCCAAACGAACGCTCTCTTCATTTATAGTACAACTAAGCGCGAAAACGACCCTCCGACTGATACACCGTGCAAGAGATGACACAATTGCTCCATACATCTATTAAACCCTTCATGTAAATTTCTATAAATACATCTTGTGACATCAATTTCAGTAGTATTGTGTTCTCCAGCCAGGTCTAAAAATGCATCTTGGCAGTCTACTTAAAAAAAGGCACCTTCCTTGAGGAGCTTCCACTCTGGAAAAGGCTCCCACACACGCTGCACTACAACTCTGGAGCTATTCCTGTAGCCACCCCCATAGAACTGTACCAAATTACCAAGAAATAGAAGCAAAACATGTCACTGCGACGCACCAATGGGATCAATGGGGGAATGAAGCGAGGGGTGACGGAGAAAAGAATGATAACATGAACACAGATGGAGGGAGGTGGAGAAAAGGTTGGAGGAATTTATTCATTCAACCCTGCGATTCTGAATCAGTCGATGTCACACAAACACATGTTCGGCAAGCTGCTGTGCCTATTTCCTCCTTAGTAATTAGATTCAATCAAAGTAAATGTTCTTTCTGCCAGAAACCCGATTCTAATTCTTCGGTTATTTTTGTCCACGTTTCTCAGAAAGGAAACCCCACACATTTGTGATATTTCTGCCCATCTGTCATCTTGGCTCGTACGTGTTCAGGTGGGCAAACTTTTTAATAGATACTCAGCTCTTTCCAACTAAATCAGCGATATCTGATTGAACTGATCGAAACATCAGTTATTGCGTCAGAGACAGATTTCACATCTCAGTCAAGAGGGAGACGCTCTTTTTATGGCAAATAATCATTCTACTAATAATTAATCACAACAAATGAATACAAAAACATGCAAATTAATATTTCTTGGCTATGTATATAGCCAAGTGCAATATTTGTAAGAAAGCTACCGTGTCTGTGTGAATAACCTTGGTCTGCGGTGAGTTTGGCAGACGCTTTTATTCTATCCGCAGGAAAACACTAACCTTCTGTTTTTTTGGATACTTAATACTTCTATTTTAAGCCAAATCGCTGATAAAACATTATGACTGCTTTAGAATGGTATGTATTTGGCGGCAAGGCACATATTTGTGGGTTTTAAAGTCTGGTATTCAGTATTATTATTCTTGCTTTGAGGATACGTGACCTTCATGGGTTTTATTTGATTCCTAGTGTAGCAGGTGTAGTTGTAAAGTTGAAGTCTGGTGGAGTAACTATATGTGACCCTGGACCACAAAGATAGCCGAATAATTGATGTATGGTTTGTTATGATGGGACAATATTTGGCTGAAATACAACTATTTGAAAATCTAGAATCTGAGGGTGCAAAAAATCTAATTATTGAGAAAATCACCTTGAAATTCAAATGAAGTTCTTAGCAATGCATATTACTAATCAAAAATTAAGTTTTGATATATGTATAGTAGGAAACTTACAAAATATCTTTATGGAACATGATATTTAATTAACATCCTAAAGATTTTTCGCATAAAAATCGATAATTTGACCCATTCAATGTATTTTTGGCTATTGCTACAAATATATGACTGGTTTTGTGTATGATTTTCTTTCTTCTGTAACACTAAATAAGAGATTTTAAGGTCAAGGGGATCAGTGTTGTATAGTTCCCAGTGTTCTTGCAAATACATATATATTTTATTACAGCTTTTATTTACATTTGAACAAAAAGTAGCATGTTCAAAATTATTCATACCCTTTGCAAACTATCTACGAGTCTATGGGAAAATCCAAAGTTCTATACCATTCCTAATTGTCCAAGCTGTTCTAAAGCAGCCTAATTACCCTGATTCAACTTGGTTGATTCAACAATTTTAATCAACTCAACAGGTGAAAAACAGAAGCTCTCTGCTGTTGGTTTGTGGACAGTCATGGCTAAGACAAAGGAGCTCACTGAGGACCTGCGGCTGCGCATTGTGGCTACTCACAAGTCAGGAAAGGGCTATAAGACCATATCTACATGTTTTGAAGTTCCAGTGGCTACAGTGCAAAGTATTATCAAAAAATACAAGACGTTCCGCACTGTGAAAAATCGTAGAGGATGTGGTCGGAAGCCAAAAGTGACACCTGTGTTGGACAGGAGGATAGTGAGAGAGGTTAAAAAGAATCCAAGGATCACCACCAAGGCCATCCTGATGAATCTGGGCTCTGCTGGTGGCAACATCTCAAAGCAGACAGTCCAACAGACACTGCACACCGCTGGGTTTCACGGACGCAGACCAAGGAGGATATCACTTTTCCAAATAAGGCACACAAAAGCCTGCTTGGCCTTTGCAAATGCAACATTTGGACAAAGAAGAAGACTTCTGGTCTTCTGTTTTATGGTCAAATGAAACAAAAATTTAATTGTTTGGCCACAATGATGTAGCCTTCATTTGGCGTAAAAAAGGAGAAGCTTTCAACCATAAGAACACCATCCCCACTGTCAAACATGGTGGTGGGAACCTAATGTTTTGGGGGTGTTTTTCAGCCGGTGGACCAGGGAACCTAATCGCAGTAAACGGCACCATGAAAAAGGAGCAATACATCAAAATTCTCAACAACAACATCAGGCAGTCTGCAGAGAAACTTGGCCTTGGGCACCAGTGGACATTTCAGCACGACAACGACCCAAAACACACAGCAAAAGTGGTGAAGAAATGGTTAGCAAACAAAAACATTAACGTTTTGCAGTGGCCCAGCCAGAGTCCTGACTTTTTCCACAATGATGCCTCTTGTACATCGTCTTATTATCTTTTGGGAGAAGCCTGTGTCATATCTGGTCAAAAAAAAAAAAAAAAAAAAAACTTGCTGGTTGAATAAAAGTAACTTTAAGTCTGAATTTGCCAGGGGTATGAATAATTTCGGGCTTGACTGTATATATATATATATATATATATATATATATATATATTGGAATGACATAAAGGTAAGGCAGGATTTTCATTTTTGCATGTTTTGGAAACAAATATGGTATAGCTAAAAGTCCTATTGCTACAAATAGCTACAAATATAGATGCCACATGACTACAGACCCTTCTGGCAAACTGTGATGACGCATTTCTAAAGTTATTAGAATCGTAAATCTTGCAGTTTTTTACATTCCATTTTTTTATACCACTACACTCTGTGTTTTATCACCTCGGCAATAAATTATTATAAACTGGTTAATACTGCTGCCTGAGTGCTAAGGGAGTGACAGCAAAGTTGATATCTTTCTCTCTTCTGACCAATATTATTCTCCTAATATTTTTTTCTTGTTTGGCCAAGTTGTAGAAATGCGACCATGGGATTTTCTATTGTTATTGGAGAAAATAGAAAAGCAAAAAATTAGATTTGTTGTAGTTTCCATTACACACTATAGAAGTTTACCCAAAAATGATGACTTCCACTCCTGAAAACCACAGAAATGTGAAATAGTTTTATACAGTTGCAATCACAATTATTCAACCCCTCCAGAGACTGCAGTACTTTACAAATACAAGCTTTTCTGAAGATCCACTGGCATACTAAAAATGATAATGTCAGTGTATAATGTAATATTTTTGAGGTTTTTAATGATACAGCTATGTCATAATTATTCAACCCCTATTCGGCATCGCTGTTTTTAAGTCACCAATTTGTATGGCGAGGAACAAATTGGTCCTAAATCACAATTAAGACTTTAGAAACTAATTACACATACATACATTTAGTCCATGCATGTGCTGAAGTAGAGTAGCAAATATGGCAACAGAGCTTTAACTAATGCTTACATTAAAAAATCTACAAAGGCTACATGAAGATTTCCAAGACATTAAAAGTTCCCAGAGACACAGCTGGCAACCGTATTTCTTTGTTTAAATGTGTTGTACTAGAAAACCTTCAAGGGTGTTGAAGAAAAAGCACAGTGTCATAAAATATTTGATTAGAGCAACTGAGGAAAGCCTGCAATGTATAGCCAAAGAATTACAAGATGACCTAATAAATGGAAGAAAAACATTTCAATGCAGAGTACAAGAAGAACATTAGGCAAATGTGGCTTTCATGTTGGGGCATCTTACTGAACACCACTTTTGACCAGAAAGAACATAAAAGCCTGACTCGAAGATGCTAAAATTAATTTGGATAGACCTGTGGAGCTCTGGAAGAATGTTTTATGTGAACAAAGTGGACATTTTTACACCCATGGATCAGCAGTATGTCTGGTGCAATACTTATAAGCAGAAGAACACCTTGTCCATTGTCAAACATAGAGGTGCAGTAGCACTTATGGAGGTGTTTTACTTCCGCAGAAAGTGGAAATCATGACTGTATGAAGGACATCATGGATTCTTTGAAGAATCAGGCCATTTTGGCAAGAATTGTGATGCCTTTGGTGCAAAGACTGATGATCAATGGACTTTCCTGCAGGACAATCATCCCAAAGTACACATCCAAATTTACTTATGCTTGGTTCACAGATCAGTCATAGAATGTTCTTGATATTTGGTGGGATTTGAAGAAAGCAGTTGCAATGTGCAAACCAAAGATTATTAGTGATCTGGAAGCTTTTTCAGGCAAGGAATGGGCCAAGATGGCTGAAGAGAGGTGAGAGAAGCTTCATTTAATAGTGGTTTAAACTTAAAAGCAGCATTTATTAGTGGTTTTAAAGAATAAGAGATTCTGCACCAAATTTGACTTTCGGGGGTTGAATAATTTTGAACATGAATGTTTAGAGACATTCAAATGTGTATTAATAAACTGTTCTCTGCAGCAATATGTCATGCAGGTCAAGGAGGGTGAATAATTTTGACTGCAACTGTACTATCTGAGCCCAAAAAGCATCTTTCTTCATTGATGGCCATTCAGAATTACGTAAATAGTCCGTATATCCCCAATTTATCATTATAGGTAATGGTTTACCACTGCCTATTTATTTATTTATTTTTTCTGGAAGCATAAAATGGACATATTGTTCTCTGCTGATTTTCATGCCAACTCCCAAGGATTTGGGACTGTGAGCATTCTTGTATCAGCCAACCAAGTCAAGAGTCATTAGTCAAAAAATTTTGAGATGGCAGATTTAAAATGTAATACTTTTGGGAATCTTGCACCAGCCGAGATGAATGGGAATGCTAACGGATGGATTTCCTTTGGTATTTTTGGACAATTATTCTGGCTCACCTCACAGACAGAGAGACAGACAAGATAGGACAGGAATAACCGAGTCACTAAGGAATTACGGTTTGAAAGTACAAAATGTAACTGGGAAAATTATGGAAGAGGAAGTGATTGAGAGAGCAATGACGGAAATGCGTGCCTTTTTTTAGTCGTTTCCAGAGGCGCTTGGACTGTTGCTGGGGGCAACCTCTGTTCGGTCACCTTACGGCAGGGAGGAAGCATTGTGTGAGCAAAGGTTTCTATTAATAGGAGCAGCGGGAGAGAGGACAAGAGCGTACGAGCGCGTGAGTGTGTGTGTGAGCAAGCATACGCGCATGTGTGAGCGAGCGAGCGCGAGGTACGCGAGGAGGAGGAAGCAGATTGTGAGAATGAGACAGTTACTAGAGAGAGCTGGAGGGAGGGATGCAGGGAGAGCGTAGCGGAGGAGGGAGCGATGGCGTGATGACGCTGTGCGTGGCGTCAGAGCGATAAGAATAGAGCCGGTGCGTGCAGGGCTGCTGAGACATCGCTTTTAATACCCACAGCTACTATCTCGCTCCCTGAACAATGTGTGTGTGTGACAGTGAGTGTGTGTGTGTGTGTGTGTGTGTGTGTGTGTGTGTGGAGGTGTAGGTATACGCACAGAAAAAAATTTAATATAGAAATGCCCCGTGATGAAAGATTATGACTTGTGCTTTTATATTTAGAAGCAAAAAACGTTCTCAATTTTTAAAGATATTAAGCGGAGATACATAAACGTTCCAAAGAGGGGGAAAAGTAGAGGAGGAAGTACGACTCATGCTGTATGAATGAAAAAAAAATGCAATTAGGCTTGTTACAAGCATGGCTATAATAACAAGCCCCTGCTTTAAATGCATTAACAGTCCTACTAAGCAGATGTGACTTTTCAAAATCTATGACTGTATAACGCTTCACCAATAATTAGATCAATCAATGACTCAAAATTTGAATCCAATTAATTACATGATATTTTGATTAATCACATAGTAATGTTTGCTGGCACTAAATATTGAAATATAGATTTAAATGCATTTAAATGCAAAAGGTTTTCATCATTTACCTTCATTACAAATCTGTATGACTTTCTTTTTTCTGTGGAACAACATTGAAGAAGATATTTAGAAGAATGTGTAAGCTTCTCTTTTCCTTAAAATGAAAGTAAAATAGTTTACCCAAAAATGATAATTCTGTCATTGATTACTCACCCTCATGTTGTTCCAGTCCTGTAAGACCTTTGTTCATCTTCGAAACACAAATTAAGATATTTTTGATGAAATCCGAGAGCTTTCTGACCCTCAAGTCAAATTCAAATTCAAGGATTTTTCAAGCACTACTTTTTGATTTTCAAGGAGTTCAATCAGAGATCTCACTTATCAAACAATGTTTTCTTTTTCAAATAAAAAAAAAGATAAATAGATATACTAAAAAAAAATTTCAAAAATAAAGTGAAGCACATGCAAAGTATTACTACTAAAGTATTACAAAGCAGACTGCACTTTTACTATAGGAATACCACGGTTAATTATCTTAAGGGATTGGTATTTGTGTATCCTTTTTTTTTTTTACTTTTTTTTTTGTTATATTGCCTTAATTGTTTGATGTTTTCTACAGTTTAAGAAAAAAATCTAAAAAAAAAGATTTGTAAAACCACTCAGAAATTATCTGAAACTAATGATTTGCCATACGCACTCCGAAGTCCTGAAATGAATCAAATGATTTGCAAACCTGCACCAAAGTCCCAATCTAAATCAAATGATTCACAATCCGTGCTCCAAAGATCTGATCTAAAGCAAAAGGTTTGCAAACCTGCTCCAAATTTCCGATCTAAATCAAATGATTCACAATCTGCGCTTCAAACTAAAGCAAATGATTCGCAAACCTGCACCAAAGTCCCGATCTGAATCAAATGATTGGTGATCCACACTCCGAAATTCCAATCTAAAGCAAATGATTCGCGAACCCCCACCAAAGTCCTAATCTGAATCAAATGATTTGTGATCTGTGCTCGGTAGTTCTGATCTAAATCAAAAGATTTGGGAACCTGCTCCGAAGTTCCGATCTAAATCAAATGATTCATGATCCACGCTCCAAAGTGGGGTGCGTTTCCCAAAAGCAACTTTGGTCTCAAGTTCTATCATTACCAATAGAGTTCAACAGAACTAACGACCATGGTTAGCTAACAATGCTTTTAGAAAACACACCCCAGAATAATAATTTGTGAACCATCATTTCAGATCATTTGACTTAGATCGGAACTTCACGTATCACGAATCATTTGATTTAGAACAGGGCTTCGAATCGCATATCGCAAACCATTTAATTACAATCATTAAATTCTTGAAATGATTCACAAACCCATTCCCATCTAAATTAAATGATTCACGATTCGCACTCCCAAGTCCCGATCTGAATCAAATGATTCACAATACGCACTTTGAAGTCCCGATTTGAAACAAAACCCTAAGTTCTGATCTGAAGCAAAAGATTCGTGAACCTGCTCCAAAGTTCCGAAACTAAATCAAATGATTTGTGATCCGCGCTCCAAAATTCCGACCAAAGTTCTGATCTAAACCAAATGATTTGCAATCTGCGCTCCGAAGTTCAGATCTAAAGCAAAAGATTGACCAGCCTGCTCCTACGATACGAAAGTTAGTAGTTCCCAAAAGCAACTATGGTCTCAAGTTCCGTCATTACCAATAGAGTTTTTAGGAAATGCACCCCTGAATAATGATTTGTGAAACTTCAATTCAGAATCATTTGACTTAGACTGAAACTTTATGTATCGGGAATCATTAGATTTAGATTGGGCCTTCTAATCGCATATAGCTAAGCTTTTAATTTGAATCATTCAATCTGCAAGATGATTCACAGACCCATTCCGATCTAAATCAACTGATTTACGACATCCACTCAGAAGTCCCAATCTAAAACAAATGATTCGCAATACACGATCCGATTGGATCGCTTTGAAACATTTTGTGAATCATTTTGTGACGTATTGGTTTAACTGATTCAGAGTTTCAAAAAGCTCTGTTTCAGCCATCACTACATGTTTTTTTTTAATTATTACAAGTGATGTTAAAATTCGAAAGTGAATGTCTCTTTTAATTTGATCTGGCTTTTGTTAGTAAATGGCTTGAAATGAATGATCAAAGTCACGAGTTTTAATTAATCGACCAGAGCAGTTCCAATGTAAATGACTGATGTCACATGGACTATTTTAACAATGTCCTTACTACCTTTCTGGGCCTTGAATGTGTCAGTTACATCACTGTCTATGCAGGGTCAGAAAGCTTTTGGATTTCATCCAAAATATCTTAAATTGTGTTCCAAAGATGAACAAAGGTCTCACAGGTTTGGAATGAAATGAGGCTGAGGCTTTTTGGGTGAACTATCCCTTGAATGGTGATCACAACTATCCCTGGTCTCCATTCAGTTTCATTGTAAGCTAAAACAGCAGCTTGGACATCCTTCTAAATATCTTCTGTGTTCCACACAAGAAATAAGCTCATATGGGTTTGGAATGACATAAGAGTGAGTAAATGATGACAGAATGTTCATTTACAAGTAAAATAGTCCTATTATAATATCTCAAGTGTTTTGCTTATTATGAGCTACACACACACACACACACACACACACACACACACACACACACACACACACACACGTTGTGTTAGGGTGGGGCGAGGGGGATAAAATGCGAAAGTCTGTTTTGTATCCAGGCAGTAATGACCTACATGGTCATAGACCCCAACTGATGGAGCAGTGAGTGGGTGGATGCAACTGCAGGGCAAAGGTCCGCAGATCACAAATGAGATAGAAGAGGGAGAGATGTAGGAGACGTAGGCCCAGGTGGATGACGTCAGAGCAGTCTTGGCCTAGCAGGTCTGTCCCGCTGAGGTGTCGGGTCTGGACAGGCTCACACAGCCAACAGCTTGAGCAGCCACTGCACAAAGACCAGGGAAATGATTCAGGGAACGTGCTGTGCACATTTTTAATAAATAAGCGTTTATATTATACATACATGGTATAGATACATGCAAGCGTAAAGAGACAGTTCAGCCAAAAATCGAAATTCTGTCATCATTTATTCACACTTATGTTGATCCAAAACTGTATGACTTTCTTTCTTCTGTGGAACATAAAAGGTATTTAGAATTTTTACTTACTTATTTTTTTTACTTATTTTTACTTTCACTTATGATTACTTACTTTCATGTACAAAACATTTCTTAAAATATTGTCTATCGACAGCTTTGAAACAACATGATGGTGAGTAAATGATAACAGAATTTTAATGTTGGTCACATTATTCCTTTAAATGCCACTATTCAGATATTTAAGAAACTGAAAAAGGAGTTTTTGTGGCTTTTCATGTTTTTTTAATCTGATTATTTCTGTTTATTATAATAGTAATAATATACAGTTGAGGTCAAAAGCTGCAGAACCTGATATAAGTTAATTAGTTTACCAAAATAGGGGGGATTATACAAAATGCATGTTATTTTATTTATTTAGTACTGATCTGAATGAGACTTTCACATAAAAGACCTTTACATACAGCCCACGAGAGAAAATAATAGTTGAATTTATAAAAATGATCCCGTTCAAAAGTTTACATACGCTTGATTCTTAATACTGTGTTGTTACCTGAATGATCCACAGCTGTGTTTATTTTTTGTCCCTTGTTTGTCCTGAACAGTTAAACTGCCCGCTGTTCTTTAGAACACAAATTTTTTGGTTTTTCATCATTTTTGTGTATTTGAACCCTTTCCAATGACTGTATGTTTTTGAGATCCATCTTTTCACACTGAGGACACCTGAGACTAGCTTCTGAAAGGCAGTAATAAAGGAAAAATATATATATATATGATATTTAGCTAAATAAGAAAAATGTACACATCTTCATTCTGTTCAAAAGTTTTCACCCCCCAGCTCTTAATGAATTGTTTTTCCTTCTAGAGCATCAGCGAGTGTTTGAACCTTATGTAATAGTTGCGTATAAGTCCCTCAGTTGTCCTCAGTGTGAAAAGATGGATCTCAGGTTAAAATACACAAAAATGCTAAAAAAAAAAACAAACAAAGAATTTGTGGGACCTGAAGGATTTTTCTGAAGAACAGCAGGCAGTTTAACTGTTCAGGACAAACAAGGGACTCATGAACAACTATCTCTAAAACACACACACACACACACACACACACACACACACACACACACACACTGGTTTACATGTTTTATGGGGACATTCCATAGGCGTAATGGTTTTTATACTGTACAAACCGTACTTTCTATCGCCCTAACCCTACCCTACACCTAAACCTAGCCCTCACAGGAGATTGTGCATACTTTTACTTCCTCAAAAAAACTCATTGTGCATGATTTATAAGCCTGTTTCCTCATGGGGACCTGAGAAATGTCCCCACAAGGTCAAAATCTACTGGTATTCCTATCCTTATGGGGACATTTGGTCCCCACAACGTGATGAATACCAGACCACACACACACACACACACACACACATGTGGATCATTCAGGTAACAACACAGTATTAAGAATCAAGTGTATGTAAACTTTTGAACGGGATCATTTTTATAAATTCAACTATTATTTTCTCTTGTGGGCTGTATGTAAAGGTCTTTTATGTGAAAGTCTCATTCAGATCAGTACTAAATAAATAAAATAACATGCATTTTGTTAATATAAATTCAACTATTCTATTTTCTTGTGGAGTATATGTAAACGTCTTTTATGTGAAATTTCTTATTCTGGTCATTCATTTTGTACGATCCCTTTTTTTTTTCAAATAATTAACATCTTGCAGATTCAGCAAGGTGTATGTTAACTTTTGACCTTAACTGTACATTTACAATGACACTCCATGTCTTTCTCTTTTCCAGACTTTATCTGGAAGACATTTATATCAAATTTTTTCTTGACTATAGCTGGACATGCAGTGATATTTTTAATAAGCATAAATCATTTTAACATCTGTCAGATGGCTGTGGAAGAGACTGAAGGAAATGAGGTGATTTTGACAAACAAGATCTTACAGCGTTGATGCCCTTGTCCTTCACCTCTTGGTTGGTCTCCGACTCAAAAAGATCTGAGAAAAAACAATTGGCAAACTGAATCCTTCCAATTAACATGTTTACAGACTCTCGCATATCTGCTAATGACGTCACGAACATCTCAACAGCTTTAAGGTGTGCCAATAAACAGCATGATGAGATGCAGCGCTACACAATTATATTTACCTTCACACTAGGAGCAGATAACCATATGTAAATAGGCGCAACGTGAATACAATCTAACAAAAATAATAAACACAGAAGACTACATATAACACCCTTCTCATAATGAGTAACATAGGAATCTTAATTGATAGCATGAGTAGTGTTTTTACATTAACAGATGATTTTCTCATCAGCCAACAATGCTGTTGAATATAGTTATTATTTTTGTTTTCTTTGGGCACAAAAAGCTTGTAGCTTCTTAACTTTCCGGTTGAACCACTGATGTCACATGGACCATTTGAACAAAGTCCTTACTACCTTTCTGAGTCTTAAATGTGCCATTTGCGTCAGTTGTGCAGGATCAGAAAGCTCTCGGATTTCATTAAAAATATCTTAATTTGTGTTGCAAAGATGAATGAATGTCTTACAGGTTTGGAACGACATGAGGGTGAGTAATTAATGACAGAATTCACACTGAGTAACTCTTCATGACCTATTCATCTGTATGTCACTGACTCCTCAGACCAGGCAATGTTTATCCGGTCTTCTACTGACAAGTTTTGGGGAGTTTGTGCCCAGCCTCAGCGTCCTATTTTTGGCTGACAGGAGTGGAACCCGTGGTCTGCTGCAGCTGTAGCACGTCCACTGCCACATCTGACATGCTGTGTGTTTAGAGGAGATCTTCTCCACAGTGCTATTGTAACGCCTGGCTATTTCAGTTACTGTCACCTTCCTATGCATTTGAACCAGTCTGGTCATTCCCCTCTGACCTCTATGAATAAACAAGGCATTTTTGTCCACAGCATTGCCACTCACTGGATATTTTGGTGTTTTTTATACCATTCTCTGCAGATTCTACAGACAGTTGTGCACAAAAAAATCAGATAAGCAGATTCTAAGAAATTAAAACCATTCTGTCTCGCACTAACAATCATTTTATGGTCAAAGTCACTTAGATCGTGTTTCTTCCTCATTCCGATTGTTGGTTTGAATGACAACTGATTGTTATTTAAATGTGTGAATGCTTTTATGCATTAGATATTAAAGGGGATAGTTCACCCAAAAATGAAAATTATGTCATTAATTACTCACACTTATGTCGTTCCAATCCTGTAAGAACACAAATTAAGATATTTTTGATGAAATCTGAGGGCTTTCTGACCCTGCATAGACAGCAATGCAACTACCATATTCAAGGCCCAAAAAGGTAGTAAGGACATTGTTAAAACGATCCTGAATGAGTTAAAAGGCTATAAAATCAAGTCTGTAAGGGTTACTCCACCCCAAAATAAAAATGTTGTCAATAATCAATTATGTTGTTCCAAACCCGTAAAAGCTTAGTTCGTTCGGAACACAATTTAAAGCCCGGCTTACACTGTGTGCGATTTTGGACATGATTTGGCCGTCTGAGACAAATTTAGAAAATCCTAAAAGATTCCTATAGTCCTAGGCTAAAATCTGTGGTCTTTGATCCATAGTTACATGTTCACTGACAGCCGATTAATGGCTGTTGCGATCAAATTTTTGACAAAATTCTGGCAGTGTCAGAAGTTTTGGCGCACATTCCTGCAGTGTGACATCTCCTACGACGAATGCCAAACTGTCTTTATCTTTCAAGACAAGCCTTCTATCTACATAATCTCCAGCACTCCTGTCCTCCGCTCACGGAATTTATCTGATATATTGCCTTCGCTATGATAAACACCGGTTGCGCCGCTGTTTTCATGTGGGTGTGTAGTGCTGCTTAATCTATTCTTCTTACATATGCCGGTATTGCCGCCGTTTATATACTTTTCATAATAACCAACATTTCAGCCCCGGGTGTAATGCAGCTCGCAGCCACTGAATGGTTATAGGTTGATAATGTAAAACTACAGACAAGTTATCTTGCGCGCACCCGTTTTTAACACGTCTTCTTGACTGTCGTACAGTCTGACATTAATAACAACTGAGATCCCACAGTATGATCAGCATGTTTGTACAGTCTGACAAGTACAATCCTAAAGGATTTTTAAAAAAAACCACACAGTGTGCGACCGGCTTAAAATTTTTTGGGAGACAACTGGGAGGTTTGATTGTTCCATTGACTGCCAAGTAAATAACACTGTCAAGACCCAGAAAAGTATGAAAGACGTCATCAAAATAGTCCACCTGCCATCAGTGGTTCAACCGTAATTTTACGAAGCTACAAGAATACTTTTTATATGCAAAGAAGACAAAAAATAACTTTATTCAACAATTTATCTCCTCTGCGTCACCATAGTGCCATTTTGGATAGTATCCCCTGGACACAAACAGTGTACGCTGTTTTCGTTCAAATCTAAGCGCAAATAAACATATCTGTGTGATGCAGCTGACTGAGAACAGTGCGCGCTTGTTGTTATTATTGTTTTCTTTGCGTACAAAAAGTATCCTAGCTTCGTAAAATTATGGTTGAACCACTGATGGCAGATTTACTATTTTGACAATGTCTTTCATACTTTTTTAGGCTATGACAGTATTTTTTACCTAGGAGCAAAGGGGACATTTCATCTAAAATATCTTAAATTGTGTTCCGAAGACGAATAAAGCTTTTACACAGCCAAAAATGCTTTTCTTCTTGTTTCTAGCCAAAATATCTAAAAATTCTTAATTCAGGATGGATTTTCTAGACGAGTAAAAATGATTGTCTTGTTTTCCGAAAAAAAAAACAAGTCCAAATTAAGTTTGTTTTTGCTTGAAATAAGCAAAATAATCTGCCAATGGGGTAAGAAAAATAATCTTGTTTTCTGCTTGAAATAAGATTTTTTTGCTTACCCCATTGGCAGATTATTTTGCTTGTTCTAAGCAAAAACTTACTTCATTTTGACTTGTTTTTTCTGAAAACAAGAATTTTTACTCGTCTAGAAAATCCTTCTTGATTTAAGAATTTTTAGATATTTTGGCTGGAAACAAGACAAAACATCTAAGTAAGAAAAGCATTTTTTGCAGTGTACGGGTTTGGAATGACATGGGGGTACGTGATTAATCACAAATTTTTTTATTTTGGGGTGTAGTAACCCTTTAACTGTTGATAAAGCATGAAAGTTTGGATACTTTGTTATTCTTCAAGATATTTTACACCTATAGTGGAAAATAGCTTACTTCTGCATCGCAAAATAATTAGGAAGAAGTCTCTGCTCACGAACTTACCAAAGAGCACCTGCAGTCTGGCAACACAAGACACAAAGCCATAGAAAGGCAGGTATTGTTCTCCAGCGCCAAACCTCTCCCACAACAACTGTACCACAACATTGTCACACTCCACACCTGAGGGCAGAAACAGACACAGAAGGAGGGGGAGAGAACGTGAGTGTTGCGTAGGAGTGCAGAGACTGTAACTTTCCCTTTGTATATTAACACAGGGTGTGGTGTTTGTGTACATAGGTGATCACCTGCAGCATTCAGAGCTAAACTGAGCTCAAACGGACTCATGGTTCCTGACGAATCCTCATCAAACTGGAAAAAGATAGACTGGGGAAGAAAGAATTATGAATTGTAATATCAAGCAGAAGTAATTTCTTCATGTTTTCCTGAATAAAAGCCAGAGCTTCTATGCACAGAGCGCTAAGGCAAACGAGTTCATAAACAGGATAAACAACAACAAAAACAACATTTCAAGGTCTTTTGGTCTGTGCAAGACGAGCTCCATGTAACCTAACACAACCTGATAATTGTCACAGCTCAGTGTCCTCACTGCTCTTTCTAACTCTGTGCCAAAGCTGAGAGTGACCTTTTCACGCATGAGAACTAAGATACCTGCAGATTGCGTAGGGAGGTGAGCAGCTTCTCTGCTTGAGCTCTGTTCAGACGGCCTCGGCCACCAGTCTACACACAGACGTTAAGAATATCGACCAAGAATGGATTAACGATATATATATATATATATATATAATATATACAGTATATTTTTTTAAAGTCAAATAGTATGCTACAGTTCAAACGTCTCTTATTTTCACCAAGGCTGCATTTATTTGATAAAAATGCAGTGAAACTGAAATACTGTGAAGTATTTTTACAATTTAAAACGACTGAGATCTATCTTTAATATATGTGACCCTTGACCACAGAAGCAATCCTAAGTAGCATGGGTATATTTATAGCAATAGCCAACAATACATTGTATGGGTCAAAATTATTGATTTTTCTTTTATGCCAAAAATCATTAGGATATTAAGTAAAGGTATATGGTACGTATGTGACTCTGGTCCACAAAACCAGTCACAAGTCAGTTTTTTAAAATTGAGATTTATAAATCTTTAATCTTCAATCTGAATGCTAAATAAATAAGCTTTCCGTTGATGTATGGTTTGTTAGGATAGGATAATATTTAGCTGAGATACAACTATTTGAATCTGGAATCTAAGGGTGCAATGCATATTACTAATCTAAAATTAAGTTTTGATATATTTACGGTAGGAAATTTACAAAATATCTTAATGGAACATGACCTTTACTTAATATCCTAATGATTTTTGGCATTTAAAAAATCTATCATTTTGACTCATGCAATGGGTTTTTGGCTATTGCTACAAATATACCCATGCTACTTAAGACTGGTTTTGTGGTCCAGGGTCACATATGAAAATGTAAAATGTAATTTATTCCTCTGATGGCAAAACAGCCATTACTCAATTTTTCCGTGTCACGCTATTTTTTTTAGAAATCATTTTAATATGCTGATTTGCTACTCAGGAAACATTTTTATTAATAATACTGAAAACAGTTGTGCTGCTTAATATTTAGTAAAATATTAAAATACTACATTTTTAACAGTCTGTACTGTCACTTTTGATCAATTTAATGCATCTTTGCTATAATAACTATAAATAAAAGTCATTAACTAACCACCCTCATGTTGTTCCAAACCTAAAAGACCTTCAGAACACAAATTAAGATATTGTTTTTTAAATCCGAGTGCTTCCACTACCACACTGAAGGCCCAGAAAAGTAATTTTTACACACAAAAAGTATTCTCAAAGCTTCATAACATTAAGGTTGAACCACTAATGTCACACTGACTATTTTAACAACGTCCTTACTACCTTTCTGGGCCTTAAATGTGCCAGTTGAGTTGCTGTCTATGCAGGGTCAGAAATCTCAATACAAAATATCTTTGTGTTTCTAAGATGAATGAAGGTGTTATTAATTTGGAACGACATTTTTGGTTGAACAATGCCTTTCATTTCTTAAAAATATTGCTGCATGGAAGAAGGATACGTCTTCTCCAAAGATAAGCTGTCTGCAGGTCTCCAGAGGAAGTTCATAGTCTTTTTCCAACACTAAAACAGAATTAAAACAAAAAAGTGTGAACAAAAAAAGCAAACGTCAAGTGAGTCATGTATTATGACATGGTGACCCATTTCATGTAAAAAATAATGCTTTAGGCTACTGATATGGATGCTAGTGTCATCTGTAAATCATTATATTATACAAAACAATATTTTATTATATAAACACTTTTATATAGTACTAGTCAATTTTTATTAAAAATTTGTACGTATTTCTTCTACATGCAAATGAGTAGATGAATGTATAGCAGCACACTGACTGCTGGAATTCATCATACTTGCTTGACTTCCTTGTAAGAAAAGCTACGTAATACTGCCACTTTGTGGCGATTTGTAGTACTATGTGCCTTGTACTTTGTGGTCAGTATGTTTGCCTAAAGAAATAGTTAAAAATTCTGTCATTAATTACTCAACCTTATGCCGTTCCAAACCTGTAAGGCCTTCGGAACACAAATGATAATATTTCTGATGAAATCCAAGAGCTTTCCCTTCAATTCATCAAAAATATCTTAATTTGTGTTCCGAACGAAGGTCTTGAGTAATTCATTTTTGGGTGAACTATCACTTTAAATATTGTGAGCAATCCCTGTGGTGACGGCTTGTGCTAAATGTGCACATCCTGACCTGAGTTCACCAGATTCATAAACTGCATGGCATTCACTTTGTCATCCTGAAAAGTGAAAACCAAAATGACATATTCAGAGACGTTCGCTTTCATCAGTGATTCATCAGATGCCCACAAATCTTTTCCACACTAGAGACCGGAAGCGACTGAGATGCTTACCGATCCAGCCTTTTCATCATACCACTTCTGCACTCTAAATTGATCCTCAGGTAAGACTGGCTTTGACATAACCATCTATGGAACAACAACCACACATAATAATAATCATTTTAAATATGTCATTACACACAGATGGTTGTTCTTCTTTCTCTTTTCAGTCAGTAGATGTCTTACCGCAGAGTAGTTGTTGATGCAGGGGAAATCCTGAAACCTGTAAAGCAGATTTGAAAGGTTTTTTTATGGTTAACCTCTGAACAGACATACTGCGAACAACACTGTGCCACAATCACAACAGAGAACTGACAGAAATGAGATACTTCTCATTCTTTGTACCCCTGTATGTTGCCGGTTTTGGTGTAAATACGGAGGAAGAACTCCCCCTGCTGGTTGGGCCTGTAGGTGGAGGCTACGATGATATAACTGCCAGGCTCTAGGCGCACCTTCCGCCAAACGCTTCTAATGCCACGGTACTTTCCAGAGCGAGCAACTGGACGGTTGTTGGAGAAGAACTGCTGGTCCAGAGATCCTGGTTTATCCTGCAGCTAAAGGTAGAGAAGATGTGAAAGTGTGTTTGTATTTCAATAGCGTCATGTGTCAAGAAATGTTTTAGATAAGTGTTTGTATTTCAATGCTACTTGCTGATATTCATTCAAATGCTCACCTCAGGGGGAACCTGAAAAAGAGAATGAAGAGGTAAGGGAAGACAAGAAATACATGGTTTTATTACAAAAAAAATTATTATAATATTTATATTATCAGCCTTTTACACAAAACATAACATGATGTCTTTGTAAGAAGTCTTTTATGCTCACAAAGGCTCCATTTAATCCAAAATACAGTAAAAACAGTCATATTGTTAAGTATTATTACAATTTAAAATGGCATATGAAGATGTTTTCTATTTCAGTTTTTTTAGATAATTTTTTTAAATCTAGATTAATCTCACAGTAATCTTGAAATTAATCTAGATTAATATAGATTAAAATGGCTAATTTTAATTCTGCCGAAGGCATTCAGAATATGTGAGCTACCCAAATAATGACTAAAAGTAAGTCTTTGAGAACGGGTTTCTCAAGCCAGGTGGCGCATTAGACCAGGGGCTCATCTCCTGTTTCCAAAATGCATCACAAACTGCTTGACAATTGCATTTACAACACAATTAACTATACAAACTTGTGTAACCAACTATTCCTACACTGCATGTACTTCTGCGTAAAAGGCTGCGCGACGTGCATGGATATCTGCGTGCATAGTCTTCGGTTAAACTGTGTTGCTTTTAGAAGCGTCAATTCAGTTATTGCATATAGTTTAATGTCTTTATTTCGGGATTATCAAAGTAAATTATAACTCACGCACGTGCCCCAGTAAAAAGGGTCTAGCAACGCCCCTGTCCTGAAGCAAACCCGGCGGCTTCATCGCTGCATCCATGTTAGCACGTCTCGTTTGATGTGGTAATTTCACAGTAGGCATACACACAGGTTCGAAGACTCGTTCTCGCCCCCTACAGTGCAATTCGGCTAGGTATTCATCCGCGCTAAACTATCAAGGCAAAAGTCATCATAGCTTGCGTAGTATAGACCCAGCTCCCAACCTAACTTTGAGAATAGATTAACGGCGATATTTTTTTTTAATCGCCCGATAAGAGTCTCACGTTAACGCAGCACGTTAACGCCGATTACGGCCCACCACTAATTATTATATACACTACCAGTTTTTTAACCACGTTTTTAATGTTTTTTTTTTTTTTTTAAAGAAGACTTTTCTGCTTACCAACCTTGCATTTATTTGATCCAAAGTACAGCAAAAACAGTACAATTCTGAACTATTTTTGCTATTTAAAATAACTTTTATATTTGAATATATTTTAAAATTTCATTTATCCTGTGATAACAATAAACATAATGATAAAATGATAAACCTGAATTTTTAGCATCATTTCTCCAGTCACATGATCCTTCAGAAATCATTTTAATATTCTGATTTGCTGCTCAAAAAACATTCATTATTATTATTATTATGTTAAAAACAGCTCAGTAGAATTTTTTCAGGTTGCTTTGATGAATAAAAAGTTCAGAAGCACAGCATTTATCTAAAATAGAAATCTTTTGTAACATTATAAATGTTTTTATAAGCACTTTTGGCCAATTTAAAGCATCCTTGCTTAGTAAAAATATTAATTTCTATAGAATCCCCCCCCCCCCCCCAAATTTTTTTTTTTACACTGCCTCCAAGCTTTTGAATAGTATAGTGTATTATGTTACAAATGCTTTTTATTTCAGAATAATTCGATCTTTCTATTCACAAGAATTCTGAAAAAATGTACTCAACTGTTTTAAATATTAATAATAATAATAATAATAAACATTTCTTAAAAAGCAAATCAGCATATTAGAATTATTTCTGTAGGATCATGTGACACTGAAGACTGGAGTAATGATGCTGAAAATTTAACTTTGATCACAGAAAAAAAAAAAAAACATTTTAATACATATTAATAAAAAAAATAGTCAAAATATTTCAAAATTTTACAGTTTTTGCTGTACTTCGGATCAAATAAATACAGGCTTGGTAAGCAGAAGAGACTTCTTTAAAAACATTAAAAAGAAAACTTTTGCCTGGTAGTGTTTATCTAATAAAATTATGTCATATGCATCACCTACGTATTTTAGGTCTGGCTTAAAATGCACCACTCAGTTTTATATAATATGTAACAGGGATCTCAGTCTCTCACCTTGTAGATGTGAAATGCGATGTTGAGAAAGCTGACTTTATCTTTCTGTCTGCGGTATTTCTGGAGAAGCTCCACCAGTACAGTGCACTTCTTCTTTTTCTCTCCCTGTTTCTCAGTCTTGCTCACAGGAGCCACCACAACACCATCTTCATCGTCTTCTCCATCTTGTTCCTCCCCTTCTTCACCCTCTCCATAATCATAGTCATCCACATCTTTCTCAGACAGAATCATCTGGAACTGAGGATTTTTCCAGAAAGATCCTACAGGATTGAATAAGAGGAATAAGGGATGAGGAAGCAGATTAAGGAAGCAGAGGAAGTAGTAAATATTTTATAGAGCAAATAAATAATGCTGCTAGGTGTGTTACTTTCTTGTTGAAATGTTGTGCTGCTTCATATTTTTGTGGAAATCCTTTGTACTGATCCCAAACTTTTGAACTGTATATTAATGACAATATATTATATTATATATAAATCAGTATTATATGGGTTATTCTACAGAATTGGTGCAAACTGCTGTCCCCCAACCAAAAAGCATTTAAGTATTCAAATCCTAGATGTTTACTAAGATCATTTTATTATCTATTGAAACCCACAATAATATTTAAAATATCAGTAAGCTTAATATATATAAAATCATCATTTGGTGGGTACTTGCAACTGGGAGGTGGCTGTCCTGAACCCTAAATTTCAAATAGTTTTGGCATTTTATTCCATTGTTGTTTATAAAAATATCTTCAAAAGAAATATTCATTTTATATGTTTTCTTTGTAAATTATGAAACTTTATGTGTCCCACATTTTCATGTCACTACCGAAAGAGTATGTTTTAGTCGATTGGCTGAGACTGATTTTAACTACACACCTACATTTATGATTAAGAAATATTTATGTGTCCCTCTCTCTTATAGCTACATGGTGAATAGATAGACCCCATCATTTTAAGGTAAATGTAAAAAAGTATGAAAAATCTGTGTGTAACTTTAAAGAATGTCACTACCGAACACACCTTTTTGAACGTTAATCCATAACATTATATTTTATGTCTACAACTGTTCAGAACTGTGCTAGCTAACCATGTGCTGATTAGCATCTTTAAGCAAGGTTCAAGAGTAAAATTGTCACAACCAAAACATTTGGTGTAGTTTCAGTAGTGACATCTTTGTTTTTTTCAATAAAATTGTCACTACCGTAACAAAAGGGAACACATAATCCCTTATTTGGGGGAAATAAACAAAATTTTAGTACAGTTATGCACATTTTTGGTATTTTAGTATGTTTTAGTAGTGTTTTAGTATGTGGGATAAAATTTATGTATCGAAACATTACTGTCACTACCGAAAATGTGCTTTAAAGAATTTAAAATTGTCCCGACCAAAACATTTGGTGAAGTTTCGGTAGTGACATTTTTTTTTTTTTTTTGTGTGTTATTCCATAAAAGTGTCACTACCAAAACAAAAGAGAACACATAATCATTTATTTGGGGGAAATAAACAAAATTTTTGTAAACGTTTGATATTTTAGTATGTTTTAGTAGTGTTTTAGTATGTGGGTTTAAATTCTGTAATGTGATGTGGTTGCTACCGAAACATTACTGAAAATGTATGTATACTGAAAAATAAAGTATACTGAATTATCAACTAAGATGTTATGATAGTGTTTTGTTCAATATATATTCAAACTAATTCATCCTTGAGTTTGAAATCAATATGATTAACTTTTTGCCTTTTACAAAGAAAATTTTGATTCAAAATACATCAAATCTCATAAATCACACTTGACATATTGTTAAAGGAGTAGTTCACTTTCAGAACAAAAATGTGCAGATAATGTACTCACCCCCTTGTCATCCAAAATGTTCATGTCTTTCTTTCTTCAGTCGTAAAGAAAATATGTTTTTTGAGGAAAACATTTCAGGATTTCTCTCCATATAATGGACTTCTATGGTGCCCCCGAGTTTGAACTTCCAAAATGCAGCTTCAAATGGCACTAAACGATCACAGCTGAGGAAAGAAGGGTCTTATCTAGCAAAACGATAGGTTATTTTCTAAAAACATTTACAATTTATATACTTTTTTATTTTAATCTCTACACACAGGGCTAGACAAGACGAGCATTTGAGGTTAAAAATATAGAAATTGTCTTTTTTTTTTAGAAAATAACCGATCGTTTTGCTAGATAAGACCCTTCTTTCCTCAGCTGTGATCGTTTAGTGCCATTTGAAGCTGCATTTTGGAGGTTCAAACTCGGGGGCTCCATAGAAGTCCATTATATGGACAGAAATCCTAAAATGTTTTCCTCAAAAAACATAATTTCCTTACGACTGAAGAAAGAAAGACATGAACATCTTGGATGTCAAGGGAGTGAGTACATTATCTGTAAATTTTTGTTCTGAAAGTGAACTACTCCTTTAAAATTGTAATTGTTTATTGATTTACCTCTGAAAACTTTTTTAATAAAATATATAAAAAATATATTTACAAGGTAGATGTAAGCAAAATCTTAATAGGTCAGTATAACCCTTCTTATTAAATTATAAATTAGTGTGTTTCGGTAGTGACAAATATTCCAAAACTTTCTGAAAATACAATATGAGAATTAACTGCACAGTTACTAGAAATGTCTACCTTGGATATACAATTTGCATACATGCAAAATTTGTGCAAAAAGACATTTTTAAGACGTTTCCAACTCTGACTTTAAACCAAGTCTGGCATGGAATGGCTCATATATAAACCAGACATATTTGATAACAAAAATGCAATTACTGGGGTATCGTCGGCTGCCCCCTGCAGAGCACATTGGGACCCAGGTGCCTTGATGTAAGCTCAGTGTCCAGGATGGGGTGGTCGTGTCATCACTCGCCTCCCCCGACATAGAGTCCGGATTCACACTACACATTTCCACTGTATTAAACAGACGACAGAAGTCCTCTACTCCAATCCTGAAAAAAAAAAAAAACAGATTTAAAAAGATAGTGGTAATAGCCATTGACTTCCATTGAAAAAAATACTATGGAAGTCAATGACGGTAGCCAAGTGTTTAGTTACCAACATTCGTTAAAATATCTTTGTGTTCAACAGAAAAAAGAAACTCGTACAAGTTTGGAACAACTTGAGGGTGAGTAAATGATGTAGAAATTTCATTTTTGGGTGAACTATTCCAAACTAAATGGCCTATTAAGGGATGTGCTGACTGCAGTGGCGGTTATTATTAGTAGTTGTATTCGCAGTGTTATATAATTCTTGGCATTTAATTGATTCCTGTTTGGCAAGTGTTCAACAATAGCAGGAGAAAGAGATCGAGATGTGTATGTGTGTGTGAGATCACTCCCATGATAAAATCAATGGCGCTTGTCTACACGGGAAGCATCAGTTGCGTCTTCAGTTGATGAGCAGCCTGTTTCTATTTTTATCGTGCTGCAGAGCTACTAAATCCACTTTATATTCACCATTTGTCTGATAGAAATGTTTTTATCTTTAAATGTTAAAGTTTCTGTGCATGTTCCAAGATAAAATTCAGATGTGTGAGTTGGAAATGTGTCAGGAAGATTTGTATACAGTGTACATTTACCTACCAGAATTCTCCATCTTCAACTTTGGCCAACTCAAGTCTGGTCTTCTGAGCAGTGTCTATAGAGTCCCAGTCTTTACACCTGCACACACACACACAAACACAAAGTCTTTAGCAGCTTAAGATGCAACTCTGGTGAGAAAATGAGCTGCTGAGGTCTTTCTCACTTGTCACTCCAGGATCCACAGTATTCGACAAACCCCCAGGGGTTGCGCAGCCTCAGGAGAAAGACCTCTTCAGACGCCTTCTGGACCTACACACACACACACACACACACACACACCCACACACACACACACACCCACACACACACACACACACACACACACACACACACACACACACACACACACACACACACACACACACACACACATGTTGGGTTTACATGTTTTATGGGGACATTCCATAGGCGTAATGGTTTTTATACTGTACAAACCGTACTTTCTATCGCCCTACACCTACCCTACACCTAAACCTAGCCCTCACAGGAGATTGTGCATACTTTTACTTCCTCAAAAAAACTCATTGTGCATGATTTATAAGCCTGTTTCCTCATGGGGACCTGAGAAATGTCCCCACAAGGTCAAAATCTACTGGTATTCCTATCCTTGTGGGGACATTTGGTCCCCACAACGTGATGAATACCAGGTACACACATACACACACACACACACACACACACACACACACACACACACACACACACACACACACACACACACACACACACACACACACACACACACACACACACACACACACACACACACACACACACACACAAATAGAGCATGTGAGAACCTATGGGGTGTATATTAGGCTCTCAAGGGTACTAACACACAGAGATGTTTGCCAAAAGCTATTAAAAAATCTCTAATTGGATGAATCATTCACTGTCTATAAAATGTCCAGGTCATAATTCACCCTAAATTAATATTTTGAAGTGTCCCTGTTTAAGTGCAATTATACATTTAAAGGGATAGTTTACCCAAAAATGAAAATTCTGTCATTAGTTACTCACCCTTATGTCATTCTAAACCCTTAAGACCTCTGTTCATCTTCAGAGCACAAATTAAGAGCTTTCTGACCCTACATTGACAGTAACTGAACTGAAACGTTTTATGGCCAAGAAAGGTAGTAAGGATATCCTTAAAATGTCCATGTGACAACTTAGTTTGGTGTTCAGAAGATCAACGAAGGTCTTATGGGTTTGGAACGACATTAGGGTGAGTAATTAATGACAGAATTGTCATTTTTTGAATGAACTATATCTGTAAATACTGAATAATATTAATTAAGAACATTTTCTATGTATTTACTATAGGGTTAGGCTTGGTGTTGCCAAGTCCACAGTTTTCCAGCGGAATTAGGCTACTTTAACACTACTGCCGCAACCCCAATAACCTGATATTTAGCCCCTGGAATGCAAATTTTACCAGGGGAACCCCACCAAAAAAAAACGTGTATTTTACCCCCCGGAAAGCAATTTTTTCCAGGGAACCTCCTCCGAAGGTTTTGTTTTGGAAACCTGGCAACCCTGGTTAGGATTGGAAATATGGTTTGGTTTAAGATTAGTTGCATGTGATTATGCATAATTTACTATAGCAAAGAACACTGTTTCTTTATTATTTTTCTTTGCGGGATTCATACAATGTTCACATTTCTGAAAGCGTGTGTATAATATTCATACCTTATCTGTATCAGTGATGGCATAGGCATGACCTTTGATAAGACCCTCTGATGTCACACTGCCAATTTCCTTCACACTCGCAGCCTGTACACAAAACATATTTAATATGTATACAGTCATGTATGTTTTATATTGCATGCGTCTTATATGCTCGCCAAGGCCACATTTGATCAAAAATACAGTCAAAACAGTAATATTGTAAAATATAATTACAATTTAAAATAACTATTTTCTATCAGAATAAATTGTAAAGTATTTATTTAATAATTTATTCTTGAATTTTAACAGCCTTCAGTGTCACATGATACTTCAGAAGTGATTCTAATAATGGGCTAATATGCAATATGCAATGTTGAAAACAGCTGTGCTGCCTAATATCTATGGTTCAAAAAACAGTATTTATGAGAAACAGAAATCTTTTGTCATATTATAACTGTCTGTAATGTCACTTTCAATGCATCCTTGCTAAATACAAGTATTTATATCATGTCATCTCTCTGGAAGATTTTAGCATGGTAACAAATATGACAATTTTAATATATATGGGCTTGGTGGAATAGATCTGCTACACCGCTGTTGTTGGTTATTGCTGTTGTTGTAGATTTTTGCTGCTTCTGCAAAACAAGTACAGGAACCTGCTACTGCCAGTGCATATGGCATTAGGAGAAGTTCAGTTTCAAAACAAAAATGTACAGATAAATTACCCACCTCCTTGTCATCCAAGATGTTCATGTCTTTCTATCTTCAGTCATAAAGAAATTATGTGTTTTGAGGAATACATTTCAGGATTTCTCTCCATATAGTGGACTTCTATGGTGCCCTCGAGTTTGAACTTCCAAAATTTATTTAAAATGCATCTTCGAAGGGATCTAAATGATCCAGCTGAGGAAAAAGGGTCTAATCTAGCGAAATGATCGGTTATTTTGATAATTTATATACTTTATAACCTCAAATGCTTGTCTTGTCTAGCTCTGCATGAACTCTGTGTATTCCGGTTCAAGACTGTTAGGGTATGTCGAAAAACTCCCATCTCATTTTCTCCTCAAACTTCAAAATCATCCTACATCGCTGCAAAAGTACCGACCCAGTGTTTACAAAGTAGTGTAAAAAGAAGTTTAAACGCCTTTTACAAAAAAAAGTTCGATTTAGCGATGTAGGGCGAAGTTGAAGGAGAAAATGAGATTGGAGTTTTTCGACATACCCTAACTGTCTTGAACTGGAGTACACAAGAGTACAGATAAGTACAGATAAGACCCTTCTCCCTCGGCTGGGATCATTTAGAGCCCTTTGAAGCTGCTTTTAAACTGCATTTTGGAAGTTCAAACTCACAGGCACCATAGAAGTCCACTATATGAAGAGAAATCCTGAAATGTTTTCCTCAAAAAACATAATTTCTTTACGACTGAAGATAGAAAGACATGAACATCTTGGATGAGAAGAGGGTGAATAAATTATCTGTAAATTTTTGCTTTGAGACATACTGCTGCTGCACAAGTAGCATATATAATAAACCATAGCAGATCTATACAGGTGGAGCTGGGGAGGTGGAGGGTTTCAGAGGAACTCTGAATGTGAACTGCAAACTGCTCTAGTGAATGCTAACCAACCATTTAAATGTAAAGCAGTAAGCTCATTGGCTGTGTATGCAACATGCCAAGTAGTCTAGAGTTTCTAGAGTTTCATGACAGAACTTGGCATTAAATTCTTAAAGAAAAGAGAGAAAATCTTACCGGCCCTTAAACATTTAAACGGTAATGTGTGTGTGTGTGACTGTGCCATACGTGTATGAAGCAGCTGAGCAGGCTGCTCCTGGCTAGGGCAGCAGTGATGGCTCTCCAGAGCACGCGTGGGGACCGAGAAGACACAGGGAGGGAGTAGGCAATGCCCCCTGTAAAATCCTCCATTCCTTCTGAGATAATTCCACCCTTCAGACTGCCATAAGAACCAATCAGCCTTTAGGAACAGACGGACACACATACACAAATATTACTAATTGGCTTCTTTTGGTTATTTTTCCCAACTGGATGTTTTTCCAAAAATATTAGTCCTTAAATAACACAAAGGAACAATGGCCTTCACGTGAGCGGTGTCACTAATGAACAGTCGCACGCCCACACAGTCAAGGACACATATGCTGGAACTGACTTGGCATAAGCTTTCTCCACCAGGGCACTCCAGAACTCGTTGGTGGTGCGAGAGTAGCTGAAAAGCAGACGGCCCTCTCTCACAGGCAGCCTGTCATCCACTACCACCTCCACCCACTCACCATACTGCCAGAACTACACACACACACACACACACACACACACACACACAGAGAGAGAGAGAGAGAAACAGAGAGAGTACAGGGTTAGATTTGCTGTATACATGCACATTTGGGTGTTGACATACTCGAAACTGTGTTTTGCAAAATATTAATATATAATAATAATAATAATATATGTATAGCATATTTCCAGTTTTAAAGAGGTCAATGTACTTGATGTGCATTGTATGAAAATAATTAATAATTGAATTATAGCCTTTTTTTATAATATTATTTTTTAAATAAATGTCTTTTATGCTCATCAAAGCTGTATTAACTAGATAAAAAATGCAGTAAATATTAACATTTAAAATGACAGATTTCTAATTAAATATAATTAAAAAATATTTTTTTTCTTTTAATGGCATACAGAATTTCTAGCAGACATTACTCCAGTCTTCAGTCTCACATGATTCTTCAGAAATCATTTTCATATACTGATTTGGTGTTCGAGAAATATTTCATTGTATTATCAATGTTGAAAACAGTTGTGCTTCTTAATATTTTCTGTGGTAACCATGATACTGTATAAAAAAAAATCAGGATTGTTTGATGAATAGAAAGTTCAAAAGAACTGCATTTATTTGCAATCTAAATCTTTTGTAGCATTATAAATGATCAATTTTGATCAATGTAGTTCATCCTTGCTGAATAAAAGTATTAATTTCTTTCAAAAAACAAACAAAACATACTCTCTTTTGAACAGTGGCGCATGGTCTAAAATAGTCATGGAAAACTAAACTTTGACTGGTTCAAAAGTTCAAAAGTTTGTGATCAGTAAGATTTGTGAATGTTGAATGTTTTTTAAAGCAGTATTTTCTGTTCATCAAGGCTGCGTTTATTTGATTAAAAATACAGAAAAGAACAGTACAATTAGGAAATATTATTGCATGATCAGATTAGATGTATTATCAATGTTGGAAACATTAACATTAATATTTTTAGAACCTGTGATATTTTTTTTGGTATTCTTTGATTCATAAAACATTGAAAAGAACAGCATTTATTTAAAATATAAATCTTTTTTAAGAATATACACTACCATTTAAAGTTTGGGGTCAGTAAAGTTTTCTTTCTTTCTTTGTTTGAAAGAAATTAACACTTTTATTCAGCAGGGATGTCAAATTGATAAAAAGTGATAATAAAGACTTATATAATATTGTCAAAAAAGATTTTTTATTTTGAACAAATGCTGTTCTTTTTAACTCTTTATTAATCGAAGAATTCTGAAAAAAGTATCAGAGGTTCCAAAAAAATGTTTAAGCAGCAAAACCATTTCCAAAATTGATAATAAATCAGCATATTAGAATGATTTCTGAAGGATCGTGTGACATTGAAGACTGGGGTAATGGCTGATGAAAATTCAGCTTTGCATCACAGAAATAAATTATATTTTAAAGTATATTAAAATAGAAAACTGATATTTTAAATTGCAATTATTTTACTGTTTTTTAATCTCTATTTTTGATCTAATAAATTCAACTTTGATGTGCATAAGAGACTTCTTTAAAAAAGCATTAAAAATCCAAACTTTCAAACAGCAGTAATAAAAACTGTATGAACGACCCCTTAAATGTGAAGTTGAAAGATTTTTTGTGATGTTAGACAGGCAGGTATGGACCTGTTAGCCTGCAGGTAGCACTATTTGTATGTCCATGTGTCTGTCTCTGTGTCCATGTCCTTGGGCTACAGTAACAAGTCTAGACATTTCAGGAATCATCCACCAATCAACAGTCTTCTACCTCCTTGTTTTCTCATTTCTCTCCTGTCACTCCTGTCATTGATGTGTCTTTTTTTCTTTTCTCTCCTCTCTAACCCTTCTGGATCAGGTCAAGTCATGTTACGCATACCTGTTTGGCCTCCGAATGTAATACTATGGCAGGCAGAAGGTAATTATATGATGAGAACGCCATAACTATTACATAACACTGAGCAACCTTCTATAAGAGCTCTTCAGTGGTAATATGTTTTAATTGTTTAATTAACTGTGCTGTTATCTCACAAGTTTAACCTCGGTTTACAACCACTCACACAACAGCACACAAGCCACAAGAGCTGTAGTGGCATGTTTTATTGCACACTTTGTCAAGCATGAACTCTCTAAAACAAACAGCATTGCAGTAATAATTACACTTACAGTGGTTCTTTTATCACTTTGTACTTCAGAAAAATCCTGAGGAGTGAGTTAGTAAAATGGAGTTCATTTATCATATATAACATATATTTACGTTAAAAGTTAACATACACCTTACAAAATCTGCAAAATGTTAATTATTTTACCAAAATAAGAAGGGTCATACGAAATGCATGTTATTTTTTATTTAGTACTGACCTGAATAAGATATTTCACATAAAAGACATTTTTAGAGATAGTTGTTCTTGAGTCCTTTGTTTGTCCTGAACAGTTAAACTGCCTGCTATTCTTCAGGAAAGTCCTTCAGGTCCCACAGATTCTTTGTTTTTTCAGCATTTTTGTGTATTTGAACCCTTTCAAACAATGACTGCATGACTTTGAGACCCATCTTTTCACACTGAGGAAAACTGAGGGACTCAAGGGGGGGGGGGGAACTTTTGGAATTTGAAGATCAAGGTAAATAATAACTTATTTTGTTTTCTGGTAAACATGTAAGGAATAATTGACGACGGGCCGTAGAATTCTTATCACCACCTCGGGTGTGCATTATTTTCGTAGAATTCTACGGCCCGAAGTCAATTATTCCGCTTATACTACAGTTACCACACCTCAAGACATCGATCAAATGATATATTTCAAGACATTCGTCCCGTTTTTATCCTAAAAACGCTATTGTGAGTAGGATTAATTTCTTACGCAGCTCATTCAACAGCTTCGTTGCTAGTTCCAAAACGTCATTTTAGAACTAGTAACGACGCTTGGGCTGTAAATAGCAAAATAATGCCGTTAATAATGAAGTTTAGACAGACCGACAGACAAGCAGACAGACGGAAAGAGTGAGGGAGAGAAACTAAGTGTATGACTTAACCTCTCTCACGTCTGTGTCTCTCAAGGGTGACTGGCAGCATCGTCTCTACTAACAGTTAAACTTTAAGTTCATTTTCTTCAAGACCACGCCGTTGTTACCTCGCGTGTGAGAGCTGTCATGTCGCTATTAAGTTGTTAATCGTCAGAGCAGCGCTAACAACATTAGCGCGGATGCTAACGCGAGTGTAAACTGTAACTTTATGTGTGTGCATCTGTGAGGTGAGTGAGAGAGGGCGAGAGAAATAGAGTTTGTGCTTTCCGTACATAATAAAACGTAATATATTGTGGAAAAAAACATGGAAATAATCTGTCGTTTTTATCCTGATGTTTTCTGTATTTATTAGTTTGGCCAGTGTCATTGTGGGTTTTAATTATTTTGCTGTTTTGGGCTGTAAGGACCTTTGAAATAACTGAAATCATATGGCGAAGTGATATAGACATGCACTGCGGTCTAAAGCTGCCTGGAACTACGTTCGCTGTGCGTTTCCCTGAATATAATGCACACCTCTAGAACGTTCGTCAGCCAATCAAATTCAAGCATTCAACGGCCCTGTAGTATAAGTCAGTATATTCTGTAGCTTCTGAAGGGCAGTACTAAATAATATGATATTTAGGCAAAATAAGAAAAATGTACACATCCTTGTGAATGAATTGTTGTTCCTTTTAAAGCATCAGTGAGCATTTGAACCCCTCTGAAACCCTCCACCTCCCCAGCTCCACCTGTATAGATCTGCTATGGTTTATTATATATCAGTGAGCATTTGAACCTTCTGTAATAGTTGCATATGAGTCCCTCAGATGTCCTTAGTGTGAAAAGATGGATCTCAAAATCATACAGTCATTGTTGGAAAGGGTTCAAATACACAAAAATGCTGACATACCAAAGGATCTGTGGGACCTAAAGGACTTTTCTGAAGAACAGCAGGCAGTTTAACTGTTCAGGACAAACAAAGGAATCATTAACAATCTCTAAACAAACAAACAAACAAACAAACAAAAAAACTGTTGTGGATTATTCAGTAAAAAAAAAACAGTTTAAGAATCAAGTGTATGTAAAATTTTGAACAGGGTATTTTTTATAAATTCAGTTATTATATTATCTTGTGGACTATATGCAAATGTCTTTTATGTGAAATATCTCATTCAGGTCAGTATTAAATAAAATATAACATGTATTTTGTATGATCCCTCTTATTTTTGTTAAATAATTAGCATTTTGCAGATTCTGCAAGGTGAATGTAACCTTTTGACTTTAACTGTAGAAAGGGCTCATTATATAATTAATGATTAATAATTAATATTAACAGCCTGTAAATGAGATTCATATAAGTAACCAGCTAAAACAATAAACAGCTAAAAGGCAGTTTTGTTTTATTTGTTTTGTTTTGTTTGTTTTCTACATTGTAGTTTAAAGTGAAATTTGTCAGTAAACTTATCTAGGTTTTGTGTTTTGATTTCTACATGGTAGTTTGAAGTGAAAATTGTTAGTAAACTTATCTATGTTTTGTTTTGTGTTTTGTTTTCTACATGTTTTTATAATATATGACCCTGGACCACGAAACCAGTCATAAAGGGTACATTTTAAAAAAAAATTAAGATTTATACATCATCTGAAAGAGATTAAAAATCCAAAAATTGAGAAAACCGCCTTTAAAGTTGTCCAAATTAAGTTCTTAACAATGCATATTATTAATCAAAATTGAAGTTTTGATATGTTTATGGTAGGAAATATACAAAATATTGGCTATTGCTACAAATAAACCCGTGCTACTTATGACTAGTTTTGTGGTTCAGGGTCACATATATGAAATCTTATAAAAACAATTTTAGCCTAAAGAATTACTGAATGTAGCATTTTCTCTAAAATGGTAGCAGTATCAGATACTGTCAGTACTCATAATTACAGTAAACTTTGCACTCCAACCCAAATGCAAAAAACATACAATAAACACGATATTCATACTACTACTATTTCAAAAAGTATTATGTATGTTGAGAATTATTTCACTTTCAAAATACAGTATTTCATACGTAAATAATGCAAAAATAACAGTTTGTGACAGGATTATCTTTCTTTTTTTTATTTTTCATTTCTCTCTGTCTACAGGATAACTTAAAGGGAAAGTTCACCCATAAATGAAATTTCATTCATAATATACTTTTTTCTGGTCCATAAATACTTCTCTTCTGTGTTGCAAAATAGTCATTTAATCTAAATAATGAAATAATTTAGGTCAACATGGCACATCTTACTCCAGCCTTCGCTGCTTTATAGTGGAAAAGGGAAATGACAGAACTTATTTAAAGGCACAGTTCATTCAGTAATGTCTGTCAGCAATTTTATGAACACAATTTGTCTTTTGCCGCCACTAGCCCCTATCTAAGACATTAAAGACAAAACACAAGGTCAGATTCCCTTGAACATCCCCCATAATGTGTATACTTGTGATGTGACTGACAGGATTAGATGAACAAACTCCACCCACCTTCCCTTCCCTTCAGTAAATCAGTTCACTTTCATGTTGCCTTGAGCCTCACAGTGGGCCTCTTTTTTCACGCTACCACTATAAACACAGCTTTCTCTCTCTGGTGCTCCCTGCTAAATAGCAAGGCCGACAGGATTCCAGAGGGGTGGACAAAATAAAGACTTCTCTGTTTTTTTCTTATCAGTAATTGTGAAAACTGTGTAGGCAAGCACTGATACAAGAGCGCTTGCAACTCCAGGATCATTTTAAGATGTGTGGTCATTCCAAACTTGGGATTTAATTGAGCAGTCTGGTTCTAATCAGATCATTAGTGGACCTAGTTGATAGCTAGAGGGCGAAAGCTGTTTTTGAAGGGGATCTGCAACAAATACACAACATGAGAACAGAAACGCAGTGTTCCTTCTCTATAAAAGAAAAACAGACAATTGAATTATGATAATTTGTGCCAATGTGGTGCGTGTTTAAAGGGGGAGGGGCATGCAGATGTACATGTCATCGGGACAAAAGGAAGATGACGAGAGCTGTTTCTGGAATGAGCCTCAGCTGTTAGAGATGGTAAGGTCAAAGACAACTGATTCTAATTACCATTCCCTTCAACGTAGCACATCTCCAGCTAGAAGTAAATCCTGACACATAATTACACAGAAGACGTTCAAACGAGGATATAAATTCTAGGCCCGCTTACAGACCCCCACTTGGACTATAAAAATGCCCCCCCTTTAAGTAAAATGTATGGGTTCTTTAAAACGTCTTTGACTTACATTTGATTTAATTTATGATTAAACAGCAATTGTGAATGAAATGTGTCTCATAACTGTTGTTTTTAATCGGTTTCCTCTTCCCGCTTACCCTAAAGCGAAAGATGCCAGCATAGGATTCACTCAGGCTTTGTCCAGATGGAACCACTTTCACAAACAATGTCGGGTGCATGGTGAGACAGGACAGGGCCGCCAACAACCAGCAGTTACCTGTAGCAGGACACGAAAACAGGCTCTGTTAGACAACACATCAGTTCCATCAATATTTATGACATATGACCACAGCCCCAAACACAAAGTGGAAATTCAGGCTTTGAAGACGCAGGAGACATGCGGTCTGTCTCACGCACAGTGACATTCCTCTGTAAAAGGTAACAGCTGTTCGTTTGCCCCGTGTGGGGGAATCAGAAATGGATTCGGCGTGACAACACTTCATAAAAATCACGCTTAACACGGCAGCTCCCATAGGAGTGACACCAAACAGAGCTCCACAATGGAGATCGTCCAATTAATCTGCAGTCCGCGAGAAAACGGGCTGGATATGTTGATGTGGAAAGTCACTTGAAAACAAATAATTAAAATTTCTGCTTGAAGTGCTAAGAATAAGGCATTATTTGGGTAGATTTCCATTCAAATGAGATTATTTACATGCGTTTGTTATTCTAGTGATGCGTTGCGATGTTCATATATTATTTAGGGAGGCCATCCAAATCCTGAGTGGCAAATGCACACTTCGCGATTCAAGCTAAGATCTGCGTGCTTTGATGCAAGAGGCCTGCAGTTCTTTGCATGTGTGTTTTAACAACACAAGAAAAGTCAGAGATCTTGGATTTCGCAATAAATAACAGCCAGATGTTGTCGTGACAAGGATATTGTTTGGTATTTCCACACAAGTATCTAGGGATACCCTTTAAATATTGTGTCCTTGGGGGGTTACAAAAAAGGAGTCAGCCCTTTCTGGAAATTCAACTTTGAATTGCCGTTTTTAAAGGGAAGGTTCTTCTTAAAAGTCAGTTCGGTCATTAATTACTCACCCTTATGTCATTCCAAACCCGTAAAAGCTTTGTTCATCTTCAGAACACAAATTAAGATATTTTTGATAGAATCCAAGAGCTTCCTGACCTTTAGGGTAACTAATTAGTGACAGAATTTTACTTTTTTGGTGAACTATCCCTTTAAACATCATGTGTGAACAGGACCTTTTGAGAAATACTGGTGAATCAGCTCTGGCGGTTTGCTGGAATGAGATGTTGCGGCATTACCAGTGCTTTATGTGAACAAACACAAGTCTGCTGGTATGAGCATGGACACACTGATGTAACAAGTCTGCATTTGGCCGGTCATAAAGTTCTGAATCTGCAAAAGATAGGAACGTGACGGTCGAATGTGGAATGCAAAAACATGTTGGGGAGCTGGTCATTTAAACCACGTTTTTGTGTTTAAAAACTTGAGTTGCAGGGTTATGTGTGAAGAAAAACGTCTGTGTTGGTGTTTTGTGTTCCACTTTTGACATATTCTTCCAACAAATGCGACCTCTGGCCTTTGAAATATAAGACACAGCAATTTAATTGAAATTAAAGTGCTTTTGTGCAAATTAGGAGTATGGAGTAGCATTTAAAGCCCATTTACATTTATTGGCATTCTAGAGAATAGCAGTATTTTGGTGTGAATGGCATCTTAAAGGGATAGTTCACAAACCTGTAAGACCTTTGTTCGTCTTCGTAAACATGTCTGAAGATTTTGACAGAGAGGTTGACTTGCAATTTTTTGCCCAGCCTTACTTATTCAAACCAGAATATTTAGACGATGAATTAAGGGAGACCAGGACCAGACGTATGCGTGAACACCCAGTGTTGTGGGTAATGCATTACAAGTAAGGTGTTACGTAATCAGATTACTTTTTCCAAGTAACTAGAAAAGTATGCATTACTTTTTTTCATTTACAAGAAAATATCTGAGTTACTTTTTTAAATAAGTAATGCCAGTTACATTAATTGACTGACAGCTCTCCTATTCCAATGTGGAGTGAAATCGGGAGTAAATGCGAAAACACTGTGTGCGCCGTGTAAACATGATGCTTACTGTAGTTCTACACAAAATGTGAACATGCATTTACTCATCTCACTTGCACTCAAAAAGTGAAATACAAACTCGGAATATGATGCAAATCTGCAATAATAAAATGTTAAATAACACAATATCCTTTATGTAGGCTATTTAACCAATTACTGTCTAAAATGCCAATGTTTAACCAGTGTCTTTGCTGGTGACCTTCAATGATCCAATTCAACTTTACTAATAAGCAAAGATGCCTAACATGAAAAACATGACATCTGTGTTTCTTTTATATATATATATATATATATATATATATATATATATATATATATATATATTACTGTAATGCGTAGAACTTTCTTTTTTTGACATGGGTCAAAGACGTTATGATGTCCACATCAAAAGAAATTTACAAACGTGATTTTATGTCCATAGAAAGTAAGTAAAGTGTCTACTTTAAAGGTTTCAAATACGTTTTTGGAGAATAAAATGTCAAAATTTGGTTGAAATAATTTTTAATTGTCATTCAGTGTAACACAATATTTATATAAAAATGGAAACAACATGCTTATTCTGACTCGTACATCTTAAAATATATAAAAGAATAAGGGAGCACATTAAATTTAAATAAACACTGTCAAAGACTGACAAAGGAAAAGTTGTTCAATAAAGTAGTTATTTTTGTTTTCTTTGTGCACTATAAGTATTCTTGTAGCTTCATAAAATTAAGGTTGAACCACTGTCACATGGACTATTTTAACAATGTCCTTACTACCTTTCTGGGCCTTGAACGTGGTAGTTGCGTTGCTGTCTATGCAGGGTCAGAAAGCTCTCGGATTTCATTAAAAATATCTTAATTTGTCTTAATATCTTAATTCAAAGATAAACGAAGGTCTTATGGTTTTGGAACAACATGATGGTGAGTAATTAATGACAGAATTTTCATTTTTGGGTGAACTATCCCTTTAACAGTAATCTTTTTTATGGATTTAAAGAATAATTACTGATTGATATATACCTCGCTGATATGAGTTAAAAAGGGACAGATTTCTGGTCTTGTGATGAAAAAGAGAAAAGAGATACTCGACCCTTTCTCATGGAACTTTGTGGGTATGTAAGACAAAAAAGGTTGGGAAACACTAAACTATAGGATACAGCTAAGCATGTAAACATTGAACATCTTGCCAACACTGCCACAAGTCAACAAAAACACTTTCCATCAACTCCAAATCAACGCCATATGTAGAGAGGGAGCGTGAGGGCTAAGGCAAAACAATAAAACAATACCCGCTGTGCACAATAATTGTTATTCTTTAGGTGGGAGGAAATGGGGGGCGGGAGAGGGAGGGGTGTACAGATGATGCCAATCGGACCTCTCGCTCCCCCTTTCTTCCCTCTGCTTTCATCCCTCCCTGTCTCTAGTACATTTGTCGTGTTTTTGATGTGAGTGGCCTGCGGCGGCTCCATGTTGCATCTCTCAGCAGGGACTCTGCAGGAGGCTCTGAGATCAGCGCAGTGTCTCGCGGCTACAGGGGCAGAATGGGGATAGTACATTAAGCACGATGAGGAAGATTTGGGTGGAGGAAGAAGATGGGGGGAGGGCATCTGCATGATAAGGAGAGGAAGAGTGGGAGCGCAGCCAAAGACGGATATTTCACTGATAGCGCTCATGCCTTGAGGGGGGTATCGGGTGATTTGGTTTCTGAGAAGTGCAGTAAGGCGTTATCCCATTATCCTGGCATAAAATATGAACAACCGTGCGCTAACACGAGCGTACACTCACCCAGCTGGCCCTGACAGATATCGGTGGTGCCCATGGTGCCCTCAACAAAGACAGCATTACTTGTGATTTCCTGAAGAGGGGGAGAGGTGGGGAAGGAAGATGGGTGTGAGCCAAAAACAATTTGCAAGTACATGTGATGGGATGATGAGGACATATGAAAACACATGCATGTTAGAGAACCGTACAGGTTCAAGGTCTGTCTTAAAGTGACAATCCACCCAAAAATTAAAAATCATTTACTCACCCTCATGTGGTTTCAAAACTGTATGACTTTTTTCTTCTGTGGAACACAAATTATTTGGAAGAATATCTTAACTGTTTCAGTTAGAATTGATTTGAAAACAATCAGTTTTCTATATCTTCAAAATATTTTTTTTTGTGTGTTCAGCAGATGAAAAAAAAAGCATACAGGTTTGGAACGACATGAGTGTGAGTAAATTATGACAGAATTGTCATTCCTTTTCATTTTACTGCACTCTTCAGTATTAAACGCATATTTAAATTATCGACTGACTTTGAGAAATTGTGTGTGTTATTTCACACACGCACATAACGTTCATTTTTGTTGCTCGACTGTAATTAAAAATTGCTAGACTGTAATTAAAATTAATAAAAATTGTCAAAAAGTGGTGGAAAAGCACAAAGCAGGTAATTTCACTTTTTTATTTACTTGATTTTTTTATTTATTCTCAATTTAGTGGAAGGTAATTTTCCCTTGAGGTGCAAAATCACCTTAAATTACCTCATGAATTGTGAAGGGACTTTCCAAGCTGGTGTTCAATGAAAATTCCTCCTGTTTACTTCACTTTCTTTTGTTTTCTTTAACTTATTGTTAAATATTGTCAGAAACGACTCTTGATAAATGTTATTGTTACGAAGGCTGTAAATTCATGGCATAGACACAACTTAAACGTATAACTTTTGTTTATTTAAGTCCATTTGAAACCAAATTATGCTGATATGATAATTAAAAAACATTTGGTATAAATTAAGTTACCTTCGGGCGCAGCCACTTCACTGCCTTTTTAGGATCAGGATCCACTGGGATACCGAGAGAGCTTTGGTTTGCTGCAAACACCGTGTCAGAGAACAAACCGGCAGATTTGAGGCATTTCTGCAGCAGGGCTTCATAGTCTTGATCCTTGAACTTCGTCGGATTGTCAATGGAGCCCAACTCTGACATCTTTTCAGATCAGCAGAGAGGACCAGATGCGGTAACTGCAACTATCACAACCTGTGCAGAAGTTTTGGGGCTTTAGAAAAGTTTGGAGCAGCAGCGCATCCCTTCTTATTCCCACCCTCTCAAGTTTACAGCCCCTGGGAGGCATTGAAACTTGAGACGTGTATGAAAACGTACGACTAGCTTGGCTACCTGAACTGCTAGCCGACTAGTCTTACTGCTAATAGTTAGATACAATTATTAGCAAACGTAACGCTTCGCTAACAAAATAGCAAATAACTGATGGACATTTTGGGACAAATATTGAAAATATATGTGTCGCCGAATCTCTAACGTCCTTTAAACTAAAAAATATACATTCTGACATAGGCTATATACAGTACACAGAGGAATTTAAATTCAACAAAAATGAACGTTATGTGCGTGTGTGAAATAACACATTCACCACTAGATGGCACTGCGATGCCACTACCTCAGTTTCACAGTTCTTGTTCTCAGTTTGGATAGTCATCCGAATGAACACATTAACGCCAGTTTAATCCCAGTTAACGTTATGTTTTACTCACTGGATAAGCTAGTTGAACGACACCCGTGCCTGTTTATGTAAAAAAAAGCACAACTACGGGGTCGAAAATTGCTCATTGCTTACACATAATAGCAAACAAAAGTATATTAATCAGTTATTATATTTATAATATGTTTAAACGTTACAAATTATAACGCTTTACGCGTTTCGACAAACAGTAATATCGTCTGAAACCGAAGGCAACTATCGCTATCCAATCAGTCAGGTGAGTTTTAAAGAATGGACCCTGGACCATAAAACCAGTCATAAGGGTCATTTTTTTTTGTAATAAATAAGCTTTTAATTGATGTATGGTTTGGTAGGATAGGACACTATTGCAAAAAAAAAAAAAAAGTACATTGCAGGGGTCAACATTATCGATTTTTCTTTTATGCCAAAAATCCTTAGGATATTAAGTAAAGATTATGTTCCATGAAGATATTTTGTCAATTTTCAAACCGTGAATATATCAAAAACTTAATTTTTGATTAGTAATATGCATTGCTAAGAACTCATTTAGAGAACTTTAAAGGCGATTTTCTCAGTATTTAGATTTTTTTGGACCCTCAGATTCGAGATTTTCAAATAAATGTATTTCGGCCAAAAGTGGTCCAATCCTAACAAACCATACATCAATGGAAAACTTATTTATTCAGCTTCAAATCTCAACCTTATTTCAGGGTTTCCGCGGGGTCTTAAAAAGTCTTAAAAAGTCTAAAATTTAAAAATCAAAATTTTAGGCCTTAAAAAGTCTTAAATTTGCGGTTCTAGGTCTTAAATAATTTCACACAGGTCTTATTTTTCCGATGTCCATGTAACGCTACCTCTAAAGCTCATTTAAATTCTCTTTTTGTTGTTTCCGTGGTGTTGTAGTTCTTTATTTCACTATTCCAAATATAATTTGCTGTATTTAAACTACAAATGAGACCAACATGCAATAGCCAATCTCCCAATCAGCTTTCTGTTATTGGCGCGAGTCTCTCTCGGATTGTACCACAGAAGTAAAATGGATTTAACTTTTTAGCTATGGGGAAGTGCAAGTTTAGCAATACTTAGCTTGAAAAAACTGAATATAGGGCTTGGCTAAGGCCAGTTGCTAACAACTGTAGATTTTTTTCTCCCCCTGCGGAAGTTACTGCGTCTTCAGACAGAATGGCAGTTAGCAGAATACAGGTCAAACTACCTTTTTCTGTATATAATGTTCTCAATAATAATAATAAATATAGGTCGAGCTAGCTGACCGCCAGCCTTGGAGATACTTTTAAAATGTTTTTTTTTTCCTTGCCCGACCGAACAAACCGCCTGATTAAAACTGAAGTGACAAAAACAACTAGCGAAGCATCGAAAGGCAAGAAAGATTCCTATTTTAATACATTCAACGTAAACAGAAATTGATAATGGATAGTGTATTTCTGGTCTATTTGTGACATACTTTAAAACTAATGAATGTAACAGCACTCTAAAGAAACACACTTAGGTAAAAATTTCAAATGTATAGTTTATTTATATCTTGATATAGTTCAGTAATATACCAAGTGAGCTTTTTGCTGAATATTCTCACAATTACAAATGTTACATTAATTTTAGCTCAATAAACAAGTAGTTAGTCAAGTAGTTACTTACATGTTAGACAAAATATTTTCACTGTTTTGTTCTGTTTCACCAACGAAAATAGTTCCAAACAAGGATCGCAGCAGAAGCATTCTCCTAGCGACGTTTTGCTATGATTCAGCGTTTTGCTCGAATCAGTTGAAATAACTCGCTCATGAAGTGACTTACCGCCACCTGCTGGTAGTTTAGTGTGTTTAAAAGTATGCCTCCACACCCAACATTTCTAATTTATATATTTATAAATCAATAAATGTATTTAAAACATTAATCTCACTTTTAATTTTGCAGTGTAAATTGTGTAATCTCACTGCTAACAGCCATTTAGAATTTATTGATAAATTCATAAAATAAATTTCAAAGGTAATGCATACATTTCAAAAGTAAAAAAAAAAGGCCTTTATAAAGGTAAATCAAATATGCAGATTTAAGATGTAAAAGCTAATAGAGCACTGATGAAAATATTGCTTCAGAATTTTTTTTTTACATCAGATATTTCTAGTGGTACTTTTATGGGGATATTTTGTGTGGAATAGTATCTGCTGATATGAAAAGTTCACTGTATATCGTAGTAATAAATTTAATTTATGACAGCCATGAAATTGTGTTTACTTTTTACATTAAACACATTAAATATTACATATATGCATGTAATATAATATCTATTTCATTACAGGTTTAGGTCTTAAATTTCATATAAGGTGGTATTAAAAAGGTCTTAAAAAGTCTTAAATTTCACTTGTTCATATCTGCAGAAACCCTGTTATTTATTCAGCTTCAAATCTCAACCTTATTTATTCAGCTTCAAATCTCAACCTTATTTATTCAGCTTCAAATCTCAACCTTATGACTGGTTTTGTGGTCCAGGGTCACTTTTGGCCAAGATACAACTATTTGAAAATCTGGAATCTGAGGGTGCAAAAAAAAAAAAAAAAAATTGAGAAAATTGCGTTAAAGTTGGCCAAATTAAGTTCTTAGCAATGCATATTACTAACGAAAAATTAAGTTTTTATACATTTATATGGGATAGGAAATTTACTAAATATCTTCATGGGACGTGATCTATCCTAATTATTTTTGGTATAAAAGAAAAATTGATAATTTTGACCCATACAATGTATTTTTGGCAATTGCTATAATAAAATTATACCTGTGTTACTTAAAACTTGGTTTTCACATATATATTTTAGAAACTTTCAGACTTACACTAAAGTTTGGTCACAAAAGTAAGCAGGTTAAGCTGAAGATAAACATAAATGTTAAAGAATTCAACACATTTGTTGTCAAATTACCAGACCTCGAAACTTTCCCTTTCTTTGACTAGCTGCCAACGCTTTGCTAAAGACATTCAGACAAGCTAAATAAACATGGCTCATAATGAGACGGATGTGAACAATTGCTTACGATTAACTCTGTTATTGATGCCCGTGTTCTGTAGGCTACATATGGTCTTTCAGTTAGAAAGGATTATGTCGTAACGACAAGGTTGCTGACCCGCCCAGAACATTATCACACTCCCGGCACGTCCACGACCCCTACTGCTCCGACAACCCAGACCCAGAGCCTGTCTGCTCACAGGCATCAATTAACACCAGTTGGTTCCCAGGCACTGATGCAGTGCCCAATGCAAGGATGCATTAGAATAGGATGAAAGGAGGTCATGAGGTCAAGAACAGAAAGACAATTACTCTGTATCTTGCTATTTAACCATCCTGCCTCACTATGTCACTTACTATCAGTATTTACTCTATTTAACCATCTCTAACTCTTTACATTTGTGTCTCCCTGCTACAATCTTTCTATTTAAACACATGCATATGTAAAAAGAAATGCATATGTAAAAAGAAATGCTATTCAGTCACACAATGCGCTTGGTGATTAATAGAAACATCTTATTCACATCTACTCTCTTTTCCTTCTTTTCCCAGTTGTTAGACACCACATTCTGTGGAAGAAACTGAAAAGGTGTTATTTTCTGAGGGGCGAAGGACGAGTCAGTTAACTCATGTAAGTATGGGTTGATCCCTCAGGGCAGGTCACAGCATTGTGAACATGACAACGAGACCTGCAAGCTCTACTTTGGAGTAGAGGCTAGTTTAACCAGTCTGTCTGTCCGGCGTCAGATGGTTGTTTTGACCTGTATCTCGCTCATTGTGAGAGAGTAGAGGTCACCAGGTGCGGTGTGAGTTTTTTCCCGTTTTCTCAGTAGCACATACAGCTTGTTTGGGAGGTTATTAAGGAGTGGCATAGAATTTTTGCGTGTGTGTGAGTATGTATGTGGGAAGGCTGAGGTGTTGCACAGGTTTCCTGTCACCTAATTTGACCTTATTTGTGCCATATTTGGGCTAATACTATGTAAAGCCTTACCGCAGTTTAAGTCAGTTTCTATATATAGCTAATTTACTGTTTAAAAATGTATACTTTTATTCAGAATTAATGGATTAAATTAATCAAAAGGGTCAGTAAAGACATTTCTCTAGGAAATGCTGTTCTATTGCGCTTGCTATATACTGCCGTTAAAAAAAGTTTGGAATCAGGACAATTTTTAATGTTCTTATGCTCATCAAGGCTGTGTTTATTTGATCAAAAATACAGGAAAAAAATGTAATATTGTGAAATATTATTACGATGTAAAATAACATTTTTCTATTTTAATATACAAAAGTTTTGAGAATGACACAAATATTAGTTTTCACAAAGTTGGCTGCCAAACTGCTTTTAGATCTTTGTTTCAGTTGTTTCTGTGATGTACTGAAATATAATTACAAGCACTTCATACGTTTCAAAGGCTTTTATCGACAATTACATGACATTTATGCAAAGAGTCAGTATTTGCAGTGTTGGCCCTTCTTTTTCAGGACCTCTGCAATTTGACTGGGCATGCTCTCAATCAACTTCTGGGCCAAATCCTGACTGATAGCAACCCATTCTTTCATAATCACTTCTTGGAGTTTGTCAGAATTAGTGGGTTTTTGTTTGTCCACCCGCTTCTTGAGGATTGACCACAAGTTCTCAATGGGATTAAGATCTGGGGAGTTTCCAGGCCATGGACCCAAAATTTCAACATTTTGGTCCCCGAGCCACTTAGTTATCACTTTTGCCTTATGGCACGGTGCTCCATCGTGCTGGAAAATGCATTGTTCTTCACCAAACTGTTGGATTGTTGGAAGAAGTTGCTGTTGGAGGGTGTTTTGGTACCATTCTTTATTCATGGCTGTGTTTTTGGGCAAAATTGTGAGTGAGCCCACTCCCTTGGATGAGAAGCAACCCCACACATGAATGGTCTCAGGATGCTTTACTGTTGGCATGACACAGGACTGATGGTAGCGCTCACCTTTTCTTCTCTGGACAAGTCTTTTTCCAGATGCCCCAAACAATCAGAAAGAGGCTTCATCGGAGAATATGACTTTGCCCCAGTCCTCAGCAGTCCATTCGCCATACTTTTTGCAGAAGATCAATCTGTCCCTGATGTTTTTTTTGGAGAGAAGTGGCTTCTTTGCTGCCCTTCTTGACACCAGGCCATCTTCCAAAAGTCTTCGCCTCACTTTATGTGCAGATGCGCTCACACCTGCCTGCTGCCATTCCTGAGCAAGCTCTGCACTGGTGGCACTCCGATCCCGCAGCTGAATCCTCTTTAGGAGACGATCCTGGCGCTTGCTGGACTTTCTTGGACGCCCTGAAGCCTTCTTAACAAGAATTGAACCTCTTTCCTTGAAGTTCTTGATGATCCTATAAATTGTTGATTTAGGTGCAATCTTAGTAGCCACAATGTCCTTGCCTGTGAAGCCATTTTTATGCAATGCAATGATGGCTGCACGCGTTTCTTTGCAGGTCACCATGGTTAACAATGGAAGAACAATGATTTTAAGCATCACCCTCCTTTTAACATGTCAAGTCTGCCATTCTAACCCAATCAGCCTGACATAATGATCTCCAGACTTGTGCTCGTCAACATTCTCACCTGAGTTAACAAGACGATTACTGAAATGATCTCAGCAGGTCCTTTAATGAAAGCAATGAAATGTACTGTTAATTTTCATGGCAAAGAAGGACTATGCAATTCATCTGATCACTCTTCATAACATTCTGGAGTATATGCAGATTGCTATTATAAAAACTTAAGCAGCAACTTTTCCAATTTCCAATATTTCTGTAATTCTCAACACTTTTGGCCACGACTGTACATTACAATCTAATTTATTTCTGTGATCAAAGCTGAGTTTGCAGCATCATATCTACAGTCTTCAGTGTTCAGAAATCATTCTGATTTATCATTTTGATTTATTATCAATGTTGAAAAGCTGTGATACCTTTTTTCAGCATTCTTTGATGTAAAAAACATTAAAAAGAACAGCATTTATTTATTTATTAACAATATACACTACCGTTCTAAAGTTTGGATTTTTATTCTTTCTTTTAAAAAAGAAGAAATTAATACTTTTATTCAGCAAGGATGTGTTGATGTGAAAAAAAGTGATAGCGAAGACTTACATTGTTAGCAAAGACTTTTTATTCATCAAAGAATCCTGAAAAAAGTATCACAAGTTCCAAATAATATTTGGCAGCACAACTTATTCTAATAAAATATCTGCATATTAGAATGGTTTCTAAAGGATCATGTGACATTGAAGACTGGTTCAACGGCTGATGAAAATTCAGCTTTGCATCACAGGAATAAATTATATTTTAAAGTATATTAAAATAGAAACTGTTATTTTAAATAGTAATAACATTTAGCAATATTACATTTTTTTTCTGCATTTTTGATCAAGTAAATGCAGCTTTGATGAGCATAAGAGACGTCTTTAAAAAACATTACAAGTCTTGATGCAAAGCTTTTGAAAAGCAGGGTAAATCAAAGAATCCTGAAAAATTGTATCACTGTTTCCACAAAAATATTACATAGCACAGCTGTTTTCAACACAGATAATAACAAGAAACATTTTGTGATTACTAAAACATCATATGAATAATTTCACACTGAAAACTGGTGCTGCTGAAAATTCAGCTTTGCATCACCAAAATAAATTACATTTTAAGAATTACTGAAATATAAAAAAGTTACGTTAAATGTAATAATATTTCACAATTACTGGTATTTACTGCATTTCTATTCTAATTGAAAAAGTTGATCATCTTTTCATGTTCACCAAATCCATGTTCACCATTTATACAGTATATTGGATCAGAAATATATTTTAAAACCTATATTCATCCTGTATTAAACATTACTGTTCTAGTTCAAAGGAATAGTTCACGCAAATATGACAAATCTGTCAAAAATAATTAATTTTGCCAAGTTATGATTTTGGTGGCCAAACAGCACAGATTTTCATGTTTTGTAAGCAAACTTCATTTTTTAGGAATGGCACAGGAACAAATAAAATGTTTACATATATTAAAACTGAAAACAGTTATACATTGCAATAATATTTCTAAATTTACTGTTTTCAATGGCAAGTTCTGTCATGAAACTCTAAATGGCGCAGGCTGGTCGTTAACGCAAACTGATGAAATTCACTGTGTTAAACTACTTATGAGTTGATTGGTTCATGTCGCATTTGCAGTCAATGAGCTTGCTGCTTACATTTAAACGGCTGGTTATCATTAACTAGAGCATTTGGCAGTGCGTTACCAAAGTTCCTCTAATACCCTCCACCTCCCCAGCTCCACCTGTATAGATGTGCTACTGGTTATTATTAGTGATGTCAATCGATTAAAAAATCACAAATGTTTTTAAACGAATCATGATTAATTCCATCTGACATTTATTTATGCTTTTATATTGCAATCATTTCACATTCAATCTTTAAATTAAAGTAGAAACAACATAAAGAACATATATTTTTCATATAATTTTTGTTGCTATTAGGCGATTTAACCATTGACTATAGGCATTCAACATTACAGTATTGAGAACCATCAATTTAACATTTATTAGACTTTAAAAAAATAACTTCTAATTTAACTGAACCTAAAACAATCTTCACATAAACCCCATGAAAATAAATGTCATACAGCTACCTGTGCCTATCAGCATGAATCAACACTAAATTCTGAATTAAATATAGATTAAGCTTAAAATTACAGAAGTTAATGATTTCCAATTTTTAATTATGTTCTTTGAGTAACAGACATCACAGCAGCTGGTTATTAGGCTATTTTGTTACAGATCTGACACTGTTAAATGTGCCTTATAAATAATAAACACTTACTTGCACAGTTTTAAGGCAGCGTTAATCAACTTTTTTTTAAGTTCTTGACTTACAAAACATGACATAACCATGACATTGCATACTCATAGTTTCATTTGGGTTTGAATAAGATACAGCACTTTAATATAGCTAATACAGCACGCGCTGACACATTTGTTCATGCCCTTCAAGAGCATGGGCTACAAGCAACTGACAGGACAGGAAGATTCGTTTTTATTGACATTTGGCCAGACAACATCTCATCTGTGTTAAATATTTTGAATTTAAATATCACCTGCAGTAACACTCTAATTTTGACACCACTAGTTATTATATATGCTATTTGTGCAGCAGCAGTATGTCTTAAATACTCACAGAACGCTATCAGCATATGTATTGGCAGTTGCAAGTTCTTGTAATTGTTTGCAGCAACAGTAATCTACAACAACAGCAAGCAGTTCAGCAGCAGACCAAATACATTAACATTGTCATATCCATTACCATATTAAAATCTTCAGAGAGTTGTCATGATAGAACTGTATTTCTGATCAAATAAATGCAGTCTGGGTGAGCATAAGAGATACTTGCATGAACATGAAAATCTTCAATTCAAAATCAACCAAACATTTGAAATTAAACGCATAGTTCATTTAAAAATTACAATTTTGTCAATTCATGTTCAGATTGAAAAATCTGAGTGCAGTTTGTTTGCTGTATGTTTTTCAACAACAACAACAAAAAAAATCTCAGCTGAAAATATAATATGATACTGGTATGATATTGAGTAACGGCTATTTAAATTTTTGAGTAAACTGTTTCTTTAAAATCCTTTTCTTCATGAATTTGTTTTGGTAGAAAAGTCATTGTGGATTTGGATAGAATTGATCACATTAGAATGAAAATATAAAATGCCAAACCACTTCCACCACAGCCGCTGGGAATGTTCTGGAGTATCAGTGGTAACAGGATTATCACCTTGTGTTTTTGTGGTGAGACGGGTCATGTTTAAACCCATATTTGTGGCTGCTCCCTCCGTGGGACTGTGGAATTGTCACCTGTTCTTCCAGTACAGACTGTTTGTGGACAGCTGGACCGTTGTCTTCCTCTCCCATGCAAGGCCACTAACACCTCACTGTGGCAGGGGGGTTAATTTTAGGGTTCAGGTTTCTCTCTGTGGTCTTTGCGGAGGAAAGGAGGGACGTTACCACAAGAAGGAGGAGGAGGATGGTATTGGATGCAGGTTTGGGAACCGGGATAAAGAAACACTTGAGAGCTTTTCTGTGGTTTATCTCGTTCACACAACCTTCCTCTGCTTATTCCCTTCCTCGTTTCCCTCCGATATAATTGCAGTAGAAATGGTCCTGTGGGAAAGGAAGATGAGGAATTCAGTGGGACTTCTTAGTAAAATCTAATGAATTGGCTTTTAAAATAATAATAATGATACAGCATAAGTTCATAAGCTGTCTCTGTTTAGCTTGGCCTGCAGTGCATAGATCTCCATTATTAATGTACATAAAGGGCTGCAATGATATGCAGCTATTTAACTGGCTGCAGATGTGCATCTCATCTGATCTACCATCTGTAAATCTACCAGCCAGCCTGCCGGTTTCTTGAGAGCTGGTTTTGCATCTTTCAGTCTTGCCATTAAAGAAAGCGATTGCAGGCACTTTGCAAACAGCAGCAGTTAGAGCAGGGGTCTGTGACCACGAGGGAGTCTGATGCGTTACCGCAAGGGGGCCTGCAAATTATTGTTTGATTTTTAAAAATAAAATAATTAATCAACAGTAGAAGAAAAAATACAGTGTGACAGATTTACAGATTTAAAGGTTTAGCTTAATGTTGTTTCTCCTGTATTTTTTTTAAATTAATTTTTTATAAATAAAAATTAAATTAAATTTAAAATTAAAATTAAATAGCAAATTAAATAAAAAAGTACTCTAATGCAGGTGATAAGTCACTACATTCAAAAGATATTGTTTTGTGCTGTTTACTTATTACAACTCAATTAAATACATCAACAACATGTACAAAAACATTTAAAAATAATAAAAATATAC